>NW_028296968.1:2500-30000 GCF_051943395.1 Hippocampus bargibanti
TGGAAAGACGCTTTGATCCTCTCCTCTTTCATCCAGAACTGCTTCATGTCATCTCAAAGAGGGTACAGCAAGTCCTGAAGAATGAATGTCTCTCTGTGTCTTTGTTTTGTCATATTGTCTCTATGTAACGGAGTTGTGCACTTAGATTATTAAATTATGAAGGAAGTGACGCAACGGCGCACAGCGTGGCACTATGTCCCGCCCATAGTTTCCAGAACAATCTCGAGGAGATTCAGGGTGAGTCGCAATTTTCTGTTGGTCTTGATTAACGTGCATTTTCATGACAATATCTTATTTTGTTTCCCCTTTTGTACTGTCTAGTGTTATCTAATTAGCTCCCTTATTCATTTCGAGTCCGGATTACTTTTTGTGTCATTATTTACTTCACGTTTTGTCGAGTGGAACTTTGGAGCACATGTGCTTTTCTATCGCAGTTAATCACAAGACGAAACCCATGCGACTTCACCCATCCCTTCTGCCATACTGTGTTGCCGGTAATAATTGTTTCATTTCGTTTTTATTGAACAATATTTAGTTTCTTGTGTCGTGTTTCATTTGCCCGTGAGTGTCCGTGGCGGGTTGAACTGCGCGCCAGCCATTACAAGCGCACCGCGTGTTCTGCCGAGTCTCCGCCCATGATGTGTTCAGGGACATCTTGTAAATAACAGTGAACTTATGTTGTATTCTCTTTTTCTGTAAATAACCACTATACGATCACACGTTGTTAATTCTGTTTTGTTATCTACAATGTTTTGCATTTGAAAACAATCTCGAGGAGATTCAGGTTAATCACAAGACGAAACCCATGCGACTTCACCCATCCCTTCTGCCATACTGTGTTGCAGAAATAAAATAAATAAAAAGACACATCCACGCGTCTCGTCTTCATTAATACGGCAGCATCGTGGAGATGAAGACAGTCACTGTTGTGACACCCGTCACATTGGTGCCATGACCCGGATCACAAATGACTCTCCACTTCTGACCGGGACCGCGATGCTGCACAATGAGGACGCTGTGCAGTCCCATCACTCGGTGGACGGTGTGTCGACCCCCGTTTTGAAAATACATGTAGTGTGTTAATTGTCTACCTGCTGTTTTGCAATTAGTGTGTTTTTTTTCATGTACGTGTTTTTGTGTGTTAAGTCTAAGAATGAGCTCCTTACAAGTAACAAGTAGCACACCTTTGAATGAGTGTGTTGGTAGAGGTAGAGGCTTCCCAACCGTGTAACAGTTGTGTAGTGCAATCCAAAGTGCTGTAGGTTGTACAGAGGGGAATGGGCAGGTTCAAGCTGAGGCCACTTATGTTAGTGGGGACAGAGTTCCTTCCCAACCCAGTGCAGTGCATCTACGACGAGCGCACAGACAACTGACACACCGGCGACAGATCCCTTACTCCAGTCACCTGACGTAGTTGGTCAGATGAGTGACATAATTAGACAGCATTCTTGTACATCCTTGCCCGATAACCTTGTCTATTGTGCCTGTTGGTCTTTCTGTTGTCTTCCGTGTGTATGTTGCCTCACTTCTGCATAATTTAAGGGGGGTGTATGTAACGGAGTTGTGCACTTAGATTATTAAATTATGAAGGAAGTGACGCAACGGTGCACAGTGTGGCACTATGTCCCGCCCATAGTTTCCAGAACAATCTCGAGGAGATTCAGGGTGAGTCGCAATTTTCTATTAGTCTTGATTAACGCGCAGTTTCATGGCAATATCTTATTTTGTTTCCACTTTTGTACTGTCTAGTGTTATCTAATTAGTTCCCTTATTCATTTCGAGTCCAGATTACTTTTTGTGTCATTATTTACTTCACGTTTTGTCAAGTGGAACTTTGGAGCACATGTGCTTTTCTATCGCAGTTAATCACAAGACGAAACCCATGCGACTTCACCCATCCCTTCTGCCATACTGTGTTGCAGGTAATAATTGTTTATTTCGTTTTTATTGAACAATATTTAGTTTTTTGTGTCGTGTTTCATTTGCCCGTGAGTGTCCGTGGCGGGTTGAACTGCGCGCCAGCCATTACAAGCGCACCGCGTGTTCTGCCGAGTCTCCGCCCATGATGCATTCAGGGACATCTTGTAAATAACAGTGAACTTGTGTTGTATTCTCTTTTTCTGTAAATAACCACTATACGATCACACGTTGTTAATTCTGTTTTGTTATCTACAATGTTTTGCATTTGAAAACAATCTCGAGGAGATTCAGGTTAATCACAAGACAAAACCCATGCGACTTCACCCATCCCTTCTGCCATACTGTGTTGCAGAAATAAAAGAAATAAAAAGACACATCCACGCGTCTCGTCTTCATTAATACGGCAGCATCGTGGAGATGAAGACAGTCACTGTTGTGACACCCGTCACATTGGTGCCGTGACCCAGATCACAAATGACTCTCCACTTCGGACCGGGACCGCGATGCTGCACAATGAGGACGCTGTGCAGTCCCATCACTCGGTGGACGGTGTGTCGACCCCCGTTTTGAAAATACATGTAGTGTGTTAATTGTCTACCTGCTGTTTTGCAATTAGTGTGTTTTTTTTTTCATGTACGTGTTTTTGTGTGTTAAGTCTAAGAATGAGCTCCTTACAAGTAACAAGTAGCACACCTTTGAATTAGTGTGTTGGTAGAGGTAGAGGCTTCCCAACCGTGTAACAGTTGTGTAGTGCAATCCAAAGTGGTGTAGGTTGTATAGAGGGGAATGGGCAGGTTGAAGCTGAGGCCACTTATGTTAGTGGGGACAGAGTTCCTTCCCAGACCCAGTGCAGTGCATCTACGACGAGCGCACAGACAACTGATATACCGGCAACAGAACCCTTTCTCCAGTCTGTCACAGTTATGTATTGCTATGCAGAGGGATGTAGTTTGTTCAGACGGGAATGGGCAGGTGCGAGCTGAGGCATTGTGTTAGTGGGGACAGAGTTCCTTCCCAGACCCGGTGCAGTGCATCTCCGACGAGCGCACAGACCCTGACACACCGGCGACAGATCCCTTACTCCAGTCACCTGACGTAGTTGGTCAGATGAGTGACATAATTAGACAGCATTCTTGTACATCCTTGCCCGATAACCTTGTCTATTGTGCCTGTTGGTCTTTCTGTAGTCTTCCGTGTGTATGTTGCCTCACTTCTGCATAATTTAAGGGGGGTGTATGTAACGGAGTTGTGCACTTAGATTATTAAATTATGAAGGAAGTGACGCAACGGTGCACAGTGTGGCACTATGTCCCGCCCATAGTTTCCAGAACAATCTCGAGGAGATTCAGGGTGAGTCGCAATTTTCTATTGGTCTTGATTGACGCGCATTTTCATGACAATATCTTATTTTGTTTCCCCTTTTGTACTGTCTAGTGTTATCTAATTAGTTCCCTTATTCATTTCGAGTCCAGATTACTTTTTGTGTCATTATTTACTTCACGTTTTGTCGAGTGGAACTTTGGAGCACATGTGATTTTCTATCGTAGTTAATCACAAGACGAAACCCATGCGACTTCACCCATCCCTTCTGCCATACTGTGTTGCAGGTAATAATTGTTTCATTTCGTTTTTATTGAACAATATTTAGTTTCTTGTGTCGTGTTTCATTTGCCCGTGAGTGTCCGTGGCGGGTTGAACTGCGCGCCAGCCATTACAAGCGCACCGCGTGTTCTGCCGAGTCTCCGCCCATGATGCGTTCAGGGACATCTTGTAAATAACAGTGAACTTATGTTGTATTCTCTTTTTCTGTAAATAACCACTATACGATCACACGTTGTTAATTCTGTTTTGTTATCTACAGTGTTTTGCATTTGAAAACAATCTCGAGGAGATTCAGGCTAATCACAAGACGAAACCCATGCGACTTCACCCATCCCTTCTGCCATACTGTGTTGCAGAAATAAAAGAAATAAAAAGATACATCCACGCGTCTCGTCTTCATTAATACGGCAGCATTGTGGAGAGGAAGACAGTCACTGTTGTGACACCCGTCACATCTATACTGTCATATTATTTGTTATTTAGTTTTTTTTGTTCTTTTGACTTCAAGACGGCGCCGCGAGAGTGGCTGTCTTTCCAGCAGCTCATGTATTTTGTTTTTCTACTTTCATTCCTGTCATCACTTTGCTGCTGTGAAATGTAAATTTATCCACTGTGAGACGAATAAAGGCATATCCAATCCAATAACCTGGGGGGCTACTCTTGGTTCTCAATACTCGACCAAGGCAGCGCTTACCACCAGGGCTTTGTTGATGACACTTCCAGGCATCTAACGGCTTTCAGCACCCCTTGGGGGCTGTACGAGTGGCTCCGGCTCCCATTTGGCCTAACTAATGCGCCAGCAGCCTTTCAAAGATGTATGGAGGACGTTCTTGATGGCCTGACGGACGAATGCTGCTCTCCTACGTCCAAATAAATGTGAACTGTTCAAACGACAAGTGAGGTAATTGGGTCGTCTCGTGTCAAGTGATGGTGACCCACATTCACTGTGTACACGGAAAATAACCCCCTCGCGTACGTCTTAAGCACGGCCAAACTCAATGCTGCCGGACATCGCTGGGTGGGTGAATTGGCGGATTTCCACTTCACAATAAAGTCCAGGCCAGGCAAGGCGAATGCTGATGCAGACACACTGTCGCGTTATCCATTTAAGCTGGGGGGACACATTGGAGGAGTACATTGAAACTTTGCCCCCAGACGTGGTTTACACCATATGGCAGGGGGACAAGGCTGTGGCTGAGGAGGATGTGCCATAGATGGCTGTGTTGCAACTCACCTCTGATGGTGAGGATTTTCTTCCGGTGACAGTCCTCGTTATCACTCCAGATGATATCAGAGCTGCTCAGGGAGAGGATGCATCAATCTCTGAGGTAATGACACTGAAGAGGAGGGGATGAAACCCCAATGACAAAGATAAAAGACAAATGGGACCAGAGGCAAGGAGACTAGTACACGAATGGAATACACTGAAACTGGACAAGGGAATTTTATACAGACAGGCGGGGAAATGCAAAAAGCTCGTTCTTCCTAGTAAGCTGAAGTCGATTGTGCTCAAACTCCTGCATGATGACATGGGTCATGTTGGAGCTGACAAGGTGATCAACCTTGCAAGACAGAGTTTCTATTGGCCATGCATGCAGCACGAAAAAGAAAACTATGTAATTCGCCAGTGTTCCTGCATTTAACAGAAACGACCCACCCTTTCCAGAAAAAGCACCCATGGGCAACATCACTACTAGTGCCCCATTTGAGCTCATGCTATTGATTATCTCCATCTTGAGCCAAGTAAAGGAGGCTATGAGTATATTCTAGTCCTGGTAGACCACTTTACTCGTTTCTCACAAGCCTACCCGACTAAGAATAGGTCAGGCAAGGTTGCTGCTGAGAAAATCTTTAGTGATTTTATTCCACGGTTCTCTTATCCAGAGAGTACATCATGATCAAGGTCGGGAGTTTGAAAACAGTCTATTCCAGCAGCTTCAACAGTTGGCTGGCATTGCGCATTCCCGAACCACCCCATACCATCCGCAGAGCAACAGTAATTGGGGACTTGTTGGGCGAAGCTATATAAGAAACCTTGTGTTGTGGCTTTGATGAATGAAATTGCTGAATTGATGTTTTGATGAGGCGGCCCAGTAGTCGAGTGGTTAGCACAACGGCTTCACAGTGCAGAGGTCGCCGGTTCGCGTCCCGGTCCGGCCTCCCTGTGTGGAGTTTGCATGTTCTCCCCGGACCCGCGTGGGTTTTCTCCGGGTCCTCCGGTTTCCTCCCACACTCCAAAAACATGCATGGCAGGCAGATTGACCACTCCAAATTGTCCCTAGGTGTGAGTGTGAGAGTGACTGTTGTATGTCTTTGTTTGCCCTGCGAATGGCTGGCAACCAATTCAGGGTGTCCCCCGCCTCGTGCCCGAAGACAGCTGAGATAGGCTCCAGCAACCCCCGCGACCCTAATGAGGAATAAGCGGTACGGAAAATGAGATGAGATGAGATGAGATGTTTTGATGAGTAAATGAGTTAGTCATAAATGCCGCTGTGTGAAGCCGATTAACACGGTTGTCTCATGTCGTCTTTTCCTCGTCGTTCACAGTGCTACCTGCCTGTGACACCTTTGGACCGACCCAGGTATCCCCAGGCCTGAGGCCGGTTACAATTGGGCGTCACAGGCAGGTAGCACCGTGAACGACGAGGAAAAGACGACACGAGACAACCGTGTTAGAGGTATCTGCAGCGAATGGCACAGCGGTTCCCTTTCATGGATGGGCTAATGTTGGGTTGCAGATACGGAGTGGAAACCATGGACATGCTGACATACAAGTTCCCATATTATCAGGACGAGTTGTGTTAACTGTCCTCTCGTAGGAAGCAATGTGATTGCAGAAATGATCAAAGAGAACAATGAACAGGTGGACATTGTAGCCATACTGAAAGAAGCCATGAGTGTCAACGAACGCACAGTAGAGACCTTGATTTCTGTTCTTCAGAAATTGGGCCCTGATGAGACAATCCTCCAGTACTCTGTGTGTGTTGGGAAGAAGAGGCTCAGTATTCCTGCGGGCAAGATATGGGAGGTGAAGTGCAGACTCAGAGCATGGCCCAAGGGGGGAACAATGCTATTTGAGCCCAGTATAGGGAACAACTGCCCTGAGGGGCGAGAGCCGTTCTCTTCGTTAGTACATGTACCCAGTGGGCCTACAAAAATTTTAAAAATTCCCATTCAGAATGTTAGTAAACATGACATTCATCTTTCACAGAGAATTATTCTGGGCTCAATTGAGGAAGTTACTGGGGTCATGCCCAATGTATGTGAATGTAGCCACAAGGGGGCACAAGCCAGTGTCTTATTGTGCCGGTCCCAAGCCCGGATAAATACAGAGACTGTGTCGGAAGGGCATCCGACGTAAAAAAAAAAAAAAAAAAAATGCCAAAACAAATATGCGAATCAAACCTATGAATCCCATACCGGATCGGTGGTGGAATGGGGAGGTGCAATACAGTGAAAGAGGTTAGCAAAGAAGAAGTGGGACACTGAGAGGACGGACGATAGTAGACAGCAGTACAAGGAGATGCAGCGCACGTTTAAAGTAAAGGTGGCAAAGGCCAAACAAGAGGCCTCTGATGACTTATATGCTCGACTGGACAGCAAGGACGGTGAGACTGATCTTTACAGGCTGGCGAGACAGAGAGACAAAGATGGTAAGGACCTGCAGCTGGTTCGGGTGATTAAGGTAAGAGATGGCAATGTATTAACAGGTGCCAGTGGTGTGATGGCAAGATGGAAAGAGTACTTTGAAGAATTGATGAATGACGAAAATGAGAAGGAACAAAGAGTAGAAGACTTGAATGTTGTGGACCAAGACGTAGCAAGCATTAGCAAGGATGAAGTGAGGAGGGCGCTGAAGAGGATGAAGGGGGGAAAGGCACTCGGGCCTGATGATTTACCAATCGAAAAGGTATGGAAGTGTCTTGGAGAGGTGGCGGTGGTGTTCCTGACTGGGTTATTCAACAAGATCTTAGATTGAACATATGCCTGAAGAATGGAGACGAAGTGGACTTGTGCCCATTTTTAAGAACAAAGGAGATGTGGAAGATTCAGCCTTTTGTTTAGATGTGAGGATCATATGAACTTCTTATTGCCTTAAACGCATTTTCAGAGCAAGAGAAACACGTTTTCTGAACTTAATGGTTTATTCATTGTTTTAACTTTTTTTTGCGTTTAAGGCAATAAAAAGTTCATATGATCCTCACAGCGAAACAAAAGGCTGAATCTTCATGTTTTCACTTGTATAAGTGTCAGATGAGCACTCTGAAGCCTATATATACACTAATTTCATCATAAAACTTGAAACCATTAAGAAAACATTAAGGTCAGAAAATATGTTTCTCTTGCTCTGAAAATGCGTTTAAGGCAATAAAAAGTTCATATGATCCTCACAGCTAAACAAATGAATCTTCATGTTTTCACTTGTATAAGTGTCAGATGAGCACTCTGCAGGCGAATTTCACCAAAAAAAAGTGAAAACAATGAATAAAACATTAAGTTCAGACAACGTGTTTCTCTTCCTCTGAAAATGCGTTTAAGGCAATAAAAAGTTCTAATGATCCTCACAGCTAAACAAAAGGCTGAATCTTCATGTTTTCACTTGTATAAGTGTCAGATGAGCACTCTGCAGCCTATATGGAGACTAATTTCATCATAAAACTTGAAACCATTAAGAAAACATTAAGTTCAGAAAATGTGTTTCTCTTGCTCTGAAAATGCGTTTAAGGCAATAAAAAGTTCATATGATCCTCACAAACAAAATGCTGAATCTTCATGTTTTCACTTGTATAAGTGTCAGATGAGCACTCTGCAGCCTATATGGACACTAATTTCATCATAAAACTTGAAACCATTAAGAAAACATTAAGTTCAGAAAACGTGTTTCTCTTCCTCTGAAAATGCGTTTAAGGCAATAAAAAGTTCTTATGATCCTCACAGCTAAACAAAAGGCTGAATCTTCATGTTTTCACTTGTATAAGTATCAGATGAGCCCTCTGCAGCCTATATAGACACTAATTTCATCATAAAACTTGACACCATTAAGAAAACATTAAGTTCAGAAAATGTGTTTCTCTTGCTCTGAAAATGCGTTTAAGGCAATAAAAAGTTCATACGATCCTCACAGGTAAACAAAAGGCTGAATCTTCATGTTTTCACTTGTATAAGTGTCAGATGAGCACTCTGCATCCTAATTTCACCCAAAAAAAGTTAAAACAATGAATAACATATTAAGTTCAGAAAACGTGTTTCTCTTCCTCTGAAAATGCGTTTAAGGCAATAAAAAAGTTCATATGATCATCACAGCTAAACAAAAGGCTGAATCATCATGTTTTCACTTGTATAAGTTTTAGATCAGCACACTGCAGCCTATATACACACTAATTTCATCAAAAAAAGTTAAAACAATGAATGCGTTTAAGGCAATAAAAAGTTCATATGATCCTCACAGCTAAACAAAAGGCTGAATCTTCATGTTTTCACTTGTATAAGTGTCAGATGAGCACTCTGCAGCCTATATAGACACTAATTTCATCATAAAACTTGAAACCATTAAGAAAACTTTAAGTTCAGAAAATGTGTTTCTCTTGCTCTGAAAATGCGTTTAAGGCAATAAAAAGTTCATATAATCCTCACAGCTAAACAAAAGGCTGAATCTTCATGTTTTCACTTGTATAAGTGTCAGATGAGCACTCTGCAGCCTAATTTCACAAAAAAAAGTTAAAACAATGAATAAAACATTAAGTTCAGAAAACGTGTTTCTCTTCCTCTGAAAATGCGTTTAAGGCAATAAAAAAGTTCATATGATTATCACAGCTAAACAAAAGGCTGAATCATCATGTTTTCACTTGTATAAGTTTTAGATCAGCACACTGCAGCCTATATACACACTAATTTCATCAAAAAAAGTTAAAACAATGAATAAAACATTAAGTTCAGAAAACGTGTTTCTCTTGCTCTGAAAATGCGTTTAAGGCAATAAAAAGTTCATATGATCCTCACAGCTAAACAAAAAGCTGAATCTTCATGTTTTCACTTGTATAAGTGTCAAATCAACACACTGCAGCCTATATACACACTAATTTCATTAAAAAAAAGTTAAAACAATGAATAAAACATTAAGTTCAGAAAACGTGTTTCTCTTCCTCTGAAAATGCGTTTAAGGCAATAAAAAGTTCTTATGATCCTCACAGCTAAACAAAAGGCTGAATCTTCATGTTTTCACTTGTATAAGTGTCATATGAGCACTCTGCAGCCTATATGGACACTAATTTCATCATAAAACTTGAAACCATTAAGAAAACATTAAGTTCAGAAAATGTGTTTCTCTTGCTCTGAAAATGCGTTTAAGGCAATAAA
The DNA here is from genome assembly GCF_051943395.1 of Hippocampus bargibanti. Classification (NCBI taxonomy): domain Eukaryota; kingdom Metazoa; phylum Chordata; class Actinopteri; order Syngnathiformes; family Syngnathidae; genus Hippocampus; species Hippocampus bargibanti. The sequence continues at coordinate 12,380 of NW_028296968.1, forward strand.
AAGTTCATATGATCCTCACAGCTAAACAAAAGGCTGAATCTTCATGTTTTCACTTGTATAAGTGTCAAATCAGCACACTGCAGCCTATATACACACTAATTTCATAAAAAAAAGTGAAAACAATGAATAAAACATTAAGTTCAGAAAACGTGTTTCTCTTCCTCTGAAAATGCGTTTAAGGCAATAAAAAGTTCTTATGATCCTCACAGCTAAACAAAAGGCTGAATCTTCATGTTTTCACTTGTATAAGTGTCATATGAGCACTCTGCAGCCTATATGGACACTAATTTCATCATAAAACTTGAAACCATTAAGAAAACATTAAGTTCAGAAAATGTGTTTCTCTTGATCTGAAAATGCGTTTAAGGCAATTGTAACCGGCCTCAGGCCTAGGGGATACCTGAGTCGGTTCAAACGCTTCAGAGGCAGGTAGCACTGTGAACGACGAGGAAAGACGACACGAGACACGTGTTAATCAGCTTCACACAACGGCATTTATGACAACTAACTGCGCATGCGTGAGCTGAGCCTACATCGCCTTCCTCTGTTCCATTCACAGGCGCGTAGCGGCCTCTACTGACTTGGTAGTCTAATCGACTGACATACAATAACAGAGGTCGTTTCTAACCCCTTACACTCTCCCCTGTTTTAAAAGATGTCCCCCGACATCTTGACTATACCAACAAGTAGTCAAGTACCAGTAGAAGCACAGTCATCTGTCTGATCTCCGTAGGGTGGTGTCAATCACATTCTACTGCAACTACATTCAAGTCCATACCGTCGGGGTAGAGTAGCAAAAGTGTTCAGGTCGCACTAGATAATGAGTCGTGGGGTAAAGCATGCAAGTATACAACACATTTGCCCCAGGTCTCCAAACCTGGTATGATGGATGACCCAAGTGTTCATATGTGAATATCTCTGTGGGTCTTCGAGTACGAGTAGACCTTCGTGGCAGCGATTCCATTCCACTTTGTGACACGGTGTCCGAATCCACCAACTCCCCGGCGCTCCTGCATCACCCTCATTGCAAGTTGTTCCGGGCTTCCCTCAGCAGGCAAGCTGTCAGCTGGTGTTGGTTTTGGTAATGATGCTGGTACGACCAATGGAAACGCTTCCTCCAGCTGCTGCCCATCCTCTGGTTCCGTAGTTTGTGCCTGGGGGTGGAATTCTGATGCCACAGCTCTTAAATTGTGCGGTTCAGGTTGAGACACCCGATGACTGCCTGTCCTCCTTGTATACACAGGTAACCGTCGGAGATTGTATGAACATCCCTCCTCTTCATCTGAATATCCAGACTCCTGCCCAACTGCTTCCCTGCTATAAGCCTGTCTGTCTAGCTGTTTTTTCTGCTTCTTTGCCTGTCTGTCGAGCTGTTTTTTCTGTTTATTTGGCTGTTCAACTGGCAAATCATTGACAGACATTAGGAGATTACGGTGCAACACACGGGTAGTTTTGTCTCCGTTCTCTGCCTGAACCTTGTACACTGGTCCATCTCCCACTCTTTCAGTGACCCTGTGGACTTTTTCCTCCCAGTAAGCCCGGAGCTTGCCAGGTCCACCCCTCTCAGATAGGTTCCTGACAAGTACACGATCCCCTGGCTGGAGTGCCATTCCTTTAACACCACGGTCATAGTATTTCTTCTTTTTTTTCAGCGCTCTTTTGACTGTTCTCGGAGGCAATTCTGTAAGCATCTTGCATTCGACAGGCCCACTTACGTGCATATTCCTGTCGGCTTTTTACTTCTTCGTCCGCTGTCAGACCAAAAACTAAGTCGATGGGCAACCGGGGAGACCTTCCATAGAGGAGGAAGAACGGTGAATAGCCAGTGGACTCATGTCTTGTACAGTTGTATGCATGAACTACATGAGGCAAATAGTCTTTCCACTCAGCTTTCCTTTCTTCTTGGAGAGTGCGTAGCATCTGTAACAATGTTCTATTCAGACGTTCGACAGGGTTGCTCTGCGGATGGTATGGGGTGGTTCGGGAATGCGCAATGCCAGACAACTGTTGAAGCCGCTGGAATAGACTGTTTTCAAACTCCCGACCTTGATCATGATGTAGTCTCTCTGGATAAGCGAACCGTGGAATAAAATCACTAAAGATTTTCTCAGCAGCAACCTTGCCTGACTTACTCTTAGTCGGGTAGGCTTGTGCAAAACGAGTAAAGTGGTCTACCAGGACTAGAATATACTCATAGCCTCCTTTACTTGGCTCCAGATGGAGATAATCAATCGAAATGAGCTCAAATGGGGCACTAGTAGTGATGTTGCCCATGGGTGCTTTTTCCGGAATGGTGGGGCGTTTCTGTTTAATGCAGGAGCACTGGCGAATGACGTAGTTTTCTATTTCGTGCTGCATGAATGGCCAATAGAACCTCTGCCTTGCAAGGTTGATCACCTTGTCAGCTCCAACATGACCCATGTCATCATGCAGGTGTTTAAGCACCGTCGACTTCAGCTTACTAGGGAGAACGAGCTGTTTCCATTTCCCCACCTGTCTGTATAAAATCCCCTTGTCCAGTTTCAGTCTATTCCATTCGTGTAGTAGTCTCCTTGCCTCGGTCCCATTTGTCTTTTATCTTTGTCATTGGGGTTCCATCCCCTCCTCTTCAGTGTCATTACCTCAGAGATTGACGCATCCTCTTCCTGAGCAGCTCTGATATCATCTGGAGTGATCACGGGGACTGTCACCGGAAGAAAATCCTCACCATCAGAGGTGAGTTGCAACGCCGCCATCCATGGCACATCCTCCTCAGCCACAGCCTTGTCCCCCTGCCATATGGTGGAAACCACGTCTGGGGGCAAAGTTTCAGTGTACTCCTCTGTGTGTCCCTCCAGCTTAACTGGATAACGCGACAGTGTGTCGGCGTCAGCATTCGCCTTGCCTGGCCTGTACTTTATTGTGAAGTGGAAATCCGCCAATTCACCCACCCAGCGATGTCCGGCAGCATTGAGTTTGGCCGTGCTTAGAACGTACGCGAGAGGTTATTGTCCGTGTACACAGTGAATGTGGGTGCATAGTAGAGATAATCTCGAAATTTGTCACAGATTGCCCACTTCAACGCCAGAAACTCAAGCTTTCCAGAATGGAGATGATAATTTTTCTCTGAAGGTGAGAGTGTTCTGGATCCATAAGCAACAACGCGAAGTTAATCTCCCTGCTGCTGATAAAGCACAGCCCCCAGACCTTCATTGGATGCGTCCGTATTTAACACAAAGGGCAGATTAAAGTCTGGGTAGGCTAAAATAGGTGGACCAGTCAATACATCTACCAGGCGGGAGACCACAGCACTGTGTTTGGGGCCCCACTGAACAGGGTTACCAGAGGGAAGCTGGCCTAACTTGGTGACTTTCCTTTGGCGTGCAGCGGTGTTGTGAACTGGCCTCTGGTCAGGCTGAGTGGCCCCCTCTACCAGTTTAAACAGCGGCCGTGCAATCCTGGCAAAGTCCTGTACGAAGGATCTATAGTAGCCCAAGAACCCCAATAGAGCTCTAACTTCCCCGACATTGCGTGGTTCTCTCTCTTTTAACTGCAAAACGGCTTCCAGGTCTTTAGGGTCTATGCGGACACCATCACTTGACACGAGACGACCCAAGTACCTCACTTGTCGTCTGAACAGTTCACATTTATTCGGACGTAGCTTTATGCCATGCTCCCGCAGGCGGTTAAGCACTTTCCTCAGGTCCTCCACATGTTCATGAAATGATTTTGAAACTGGGTACATGTACTAACGAGGAGACCGGCTCTAGCCCCTCAGGGCAGCTGTTCCCTATACTTGGCTCAAATAGCATTGTTCCCCCCTTGGACCATGCTCTTACTCTGCACTTCACCTCCCATACCTTGCCCGCAGGAATAATGAGTCCCTTCTTCCCAACACACACAGGGTACTGGAGGAATGTCTGATCAGGGCCCGATTTCTGAAGCACAGAAATCAAGGTCTCTACTGTGCGTTCACTGACACTCATGGCTTCTTTCAGTATGGCTCCATTGTCCACCTGTTCATTATTCTCTTTGATCATTTCTGCAATCACATTGCTTCCTAAGAGAGGACAATTCACACAACTCGTACTGATTAGTATGGGCACTTGTATGTCAGCATGTCCATGGCTTCCACTCCGTATCTGCAACCCCACATTTACCCATCCATCAAAGGGAACCGCTGTGCCATTCGCTGCAGATACCTCAAACGGTTGGTCCGGAAATAGGGATGAAAGTGGCTGAATGGTTACGTTGGGCAGTGCTTCCTCTACCCACGCCCTACTCACCACAGTCACTTGAGACCCTGAGTCAAGCAGCATTTGGAGTGGGACCCCATTGAGTGCACAGGAGACCATACATCGCTTGCCAATTAGTTGTGCTACATGTTTTTTTGATGTTGACTGACACTGCGTCGTCAGACTTATGGATGTTACTGGTTCCACCAAGTTGATTTGTACTGGAGGCTTATCATTGGCATTGATCACTGGAAGCCTCACTCCAGTGACCTTTCCCCGTTTCCCAGTGCCTTTCTTCGCAGACAGCCCACAGCTCTATGTCCTTCCTGACCACAAATGAAACAGTGAGGGCAGCTCTTAATGTTCTTCCGCACACAGGCCTGACACCTGCCCCTAGTCTCATTCGTTGGTGTCTGGGGTCGCGTCGAGGATCGAGTCAAGGACGGACCTGGATCTACCTGAGGCGCCGATTCTGTAGGTTTAACAACTTGGGCAAAGTGTTTGGTCAGTGCGGTCACTTGTGCAGTCAGCTCGAGAATGGCAGCACGGTTAGCCTGTAATTCAGAGTCAACTTTGGTCTGGTTAATCTGGTCAGTTTGATTAGTTTGAGCAGCATGGACATTCACAGATCGATTTTTAGTCACAGTACTGAGGCGTTTCACCCTCTCAGCCTCTTCACTTGTGGACTTAGTAAGTTGTTCTAACAGGACATCATCACGAACCTGTAAATCGGTAAGGAATGGTTTGAGATCACATCTGACATGATAATTCTTCTCATTTAGCCCTTGATAGAGTGTGTGCAGAAATGTACCTTGGACAAGTTTTTGATCGTAACCAAAATCTGCACCTGGTTGTTGTGACTCAAACATAATTCTTTGCTTCAAACCCATCAGTCTATATAAAAATTGCTGTGGGGACTCACTGTCTCGCTGCTGAGCGGTACTGAGTTCGTTGAAGAGCTCAGAGCTGCTCTTATCTCTGATATGTGATCGTAATATTGTTTTTAACTGTGACATTGTAAGACCCTCTGTATCACTTAGCATGTCTCGGAATGTTCCAGGTTTAGTTATCTTCGACACAGTGCGGATAACCTCAGACTCGCTAAACCCTTCCTGTAGTCCCTCATCCATTTGTCTACACAGGCTACGGTATGACAGTTCAGACCCGGTGTCAGAAATCTGACCACCATAAATTTTGAACTCCCTCCGTGGAAACAGAGCAGCTACATCTGTGTACTTCACCACCTGCTCCCCCATACCGGAGGACAAACCGGCATGTTCAGGAGGAACACCACCTGAACTGTTGGCGATGATCCTGCCCGGTGTGTGGATGTCTCTCGGTGGAAGATATGGAACCTCAACTTCTCCTCTCAGGTCAGCTCCTTCCCCAGTAGGTTCCTCCGGGGCATCTAGGAGCTCGCTGATCATGTCATCGAGGTGAAGGAGTTGAGACTTGCCTTCATCTTCTATGTGTCTTAATTTGTCACCTCTGACATAGTCAATAATCACATCAAACAGTTCTGGTTCACTAAGGGCCGCAAGGTCCTCAGTATCACTCTCATCCACTGCGCCGGCAGTTCAAAAAATGTGTTTCTCATGCCCTGAAAATGCGTTTAAGGCAATAAAAAGTTCATATGATCCTCACAGCTAACCAAAAGGCTGAATCTTCATGTTTTCACTTGTATAAGTATCAGATGAGCCCTCTGCAGCCTATATAGACACTAATTTCATCATAAAACTTGAAACCATAAAGAAAACATTAAGTTCAGACAATGTGTTTCTCTTGCTCTGAAAATGCGTTTAAGGCAATAAAAAGTTCATATGATCCTCACAGCTAAACAAAAGGCTGAATCTTCATGTTTTCACTTGTATAAGTGTCAGATGAGCACTCTGCAGCCTAATTTCACAAAAAAAAGTTAAAACAATGAATAAAACATTAAGTTCAGAAAACGTGTTTCTCTTGCTCTGAAAATGCGTTTAAGGCAATAAAAAAGTTCATATGATCATCACAGCTAAACAAAAGGCTGAATCATCATGTTTTCACTTGTATAAGTTTTAGATCAGCACACTGCAGCCTATATACACACTAATTTCATCAAAAAAAGTAAAAACAATGAATAAAACATTAAGTTCAGAAAACGTGTTTCTCTTGCTCTGAAAATGCGTTTAAGGCAATAAAAAGTTCATATGATCCTCACAGCTAAACAAAAGGCTGAATCTTCATGTTTTCACTTGTATAAGTGTCAGATGAGCACTCTGCAGCCTATATAGACACTAATTTCATCATAAAACTTGAAACCATTAAGAAAACATTAAGTTCAGAAAATGTGTTTCTCTTGCTCTGAAAATGCGTTTAAGGCAATAAAAATTTCATATGATCCTCACAGCTACAAAAGGCTGAATCTTCATGTTTTCACTTGTATAAGTGTCAAATCAACACACTGCAGCCTATATAGACACTAATTTCATCATAAAACTTAAAACCATGAGGAAAATATTAAGTTCAGAAAACGTGTTTCTCTTGCTCTGAAAATGCGTTTAAGGCAATAAAAAGTTCATATGATCCTCACGGCTAAACAAAAGGCTGAATCTTCATGTTTTCACTTGTATAAGTATCAGATGAGCCCTCTGCAGCCTATATAGACACTAATTTCATCATAAAACTTGAAACCATTAAGAAAACATTAAGTTCAGAAAATGTGTTTCTCTTGCTCTGAAAATGCGTTTAAGGCAATAAAAAGTTCATATGATCCTCACAACTAAACAAAAGGCTGAATCTTCATGTTTTCACTTGTATCAGTGTCAGATCAGCACACTGCAGCCTATATACACACTAATTTCATTAAAAAAAGTGAAAACAATGAATAAAACATTAAGTTCAGAAAACGTGTTTCTCTTGCTCTGAAAATGCGTTTAAGGCAATAAAAAGTTCATATGATCCTCACAGCTAAACAAAAGGCTGAATCTTCATGTTTTCACTTGTATAAGTGTCAGATGAGCACTCTGCAGCCTATATAGACACTAATTTCATCATAAAACTTGAAACCATTAAGAAAACATTTAGTTCAGAAAATGCGTTTCTCTTGCTCTGAAAATGCGTTTAAGGCAATAAAAAGTTCATATGACCCTCACAGCTAAACAAAAGGCTGAATCTTCATGTTTTCACTTTTATAAGTGTCAAATGAGCACTCTGCAGCCTAATTTCATCAAAAAAGTTAAAACAATGAATAAAACATTAAGTTCAGAAAACGTGTTTCTCTTCCTCTGAAAATGCGTTTAAGGCAATAAAAAGTTCATATGATCATCACAGCTAAACAAAAGGCTGAATCTTCATGTTTTCACTTGTATAACTGTCAGATCAGCACACTGCAGCCTATATACACACTAATTTCATTAAAAAAAAGTGAAAACAATGAATAAAACATTAAGTTCAGAAAACGTGTTTCTCTTCCTCTGAAAATGCATTTAAGGCAATAAAAAGTTCTTATGATCCTCACAGCTAAACAAAAGGCTGAATCTTCATGTTTTCACTTGTATAAGTGTCAGATGAGCACTCTGCAGCCTATATGGACACTAATTTCATCATAAAACTTGAAACCATTTAGAAAACATTAAGTTCAGAAAATGTTTCTCTTGCTCTGAAAATGCGTTTAAGGCAATAAAAAGTTCATATGATCCTCACAGCTAAACAAAAGGCTGAATCTTCATGTTTTCACTTGTATAAGTGTCAGATGAGCACTCTGCAGCCTACATAGACACCAATTTCATCATAAAATTTAAAACCACGAAGAAAACATTAAGCTCAGAAAACGTGTTTCTCTTGCTCTAAAAATGCGTTTAAGGCAATAAAAAAGTTCATATGATCCTCACAGCTAAACAAAAGGCGGAATCTTCATGTTTTCACTTGTATATGTAGGGGGTTAGAAACGACCTCCGTTACTGTATGTTATTCGATTAGACTACCAAGTCAGGAGAGGGCGCTCACTCACTCACTCATCCCATGGCCTAGAAGGCCGTAGAGGGGTGACATGATGGACGTCTGGGCAGTCAGAGATCTCCAGCGCTCTCGGTCTTCGCAGTTCATAGCAGGGTGTGGAAGCTGCAGCCTGTCCATTCCTTAATGTTGTTCATCCAGCACTTCCTCTGTCTTCCTCTTCTCCGCATCCCTTCCACTGTCCCCTCCAGGATGGTTTTGGATAGTGAGGTATGCCTTATAACGTGGACAAACCAGGCTATTTTACGACGTTTCACCTTTGAGAGTACAGGCTCTTGTTCTCCAGAAAGGGTGGTGACTAGCTGTCTGACGTAATCATTTGTCCGGTGTTCCCTGTAGGATATATTGGCATCCTTCTGTAGCTCTTATGCTCAAAGGCCTTGATCCTGCGCTCCGTGTCTGCTGTAAGTGTCCAGCTCTCACAGCCGTATAAAAAGCTGGAGAGTACTAAAGACTTGTACAGCCTGACCTTCACTGCAAAGCCGATGGTAATGCTCCTCCAAATTCGGGCCAGTCTTGTCATGGCTGATGTTGCTATTGCAATTCGTGATTTAATCTCCTTTGTGGTAGTGCCATCCTCACTCACAAAGGACCCAAGGTATTTGAAATCCTTCACCACTTCTAGGGTTTGCCAGTTCATTGTGATTTTAGATGGTGTTGTTTTATTGTAGCTATTGACCAGTATCTTGCTTTTCTCTGCGCTTATTTGCATACCGTAACCCCTCGCTACCTTTTCCAGTCAGGTGGTAAGCTCCTGGAGTTCGGCTTCGCTTTTTCCCATCAGATCTATGTGATCAGCGAACCGGAGGTTACAGATGGGTCTTCCTCCGATGAATATGGAGGTGTGAAACTCTTCCAGGGCCTCATCCATGATGTTTTCCAGAAAGATGTTGAATAGGACGGGGGACAGAAGACTGCCTTGTCGGACACCGATAGATGTTTTGTTTTGAAAAGTTCCCCCATGGTGTTGTTCGTGAGAACTGCACTGCTTGAGTTGATGTAGAGTGACTGAATGACCTGGATGAGATTCTTGTTGAAGTTGTAGTTTCGGAGCACCTGCCACATCCCCTCATGGCACACCCTGTCAAAGGCTTTTTTAACGTCGATGAAGTTGTGGAACAGGTCATGTTGATGCTGGAGGTGTTTCTCGATAAGTAATCTGATGTTAAAAATCTGCTCTGTGGTACTCCTTTTTGGTCGGAATCCTGCTTGCTCATCTTCGATAATTTCCTCTGCCCTACTCTTTAGTCTGTTCAGGATGATCCTTAGCAGCACTTTGCTTGTGTGGCAGATCAGGCTGATGGTCCTGTAGTTCTGACACTGCCTTGAGTTCCCCTTCTTAGGGATAGGGATAACCAGAGATTGTGTCCATTTTTGGGGCCATTGCTTGGTTCTTCAAATATTTTGACAAATGTGTGTGAGTGCTTTAATTGTCTCGTGTCCTCCGTGTTTCCAAATTTCAGCCAAGAAAGTTGTCAATGCCAGGTGACTTGCCGATCTTCAGGTTCCTTACTGCCTCCTCCACTTCTGCCTGGAGTATCGGCACGTCATCATCTTCGCTGGAGACCTTTGCGGCGTCAGTGATTACGTTCCGGTTGGCTTTTATTTTGAGGTTGTAGAGTTCCTGGCAGTACTCTGTCCATCTTCTGATTACTGCTGTCTTTTCGGTTAGCAGAGCACCATCCCCATCTTCTATTATTGTTGCAGTGTGTTGCTGCGTCTTTGTCAAAGCCTTCAATGTGGCGTATGCTGCTTTACTGTTGCCCTGTCGTATACTTGTCTATTTTTTCACACTGCTCTGTGATCCACTTCTCCTTTGTTTCGCTCATCCTCTTCCTAATATATTTGTTCACCATAGTGAATGGAACAGAGGAAGACGATGTAGGCTAATCTCACGCATGTACGAATGTGGAGGATATATACAATGTATAGATACTGAATGTATAGATCTACACATGAATGTATTCTGATATTGAAATTGCTGAATTGATGTTTTGATGAGTCATAAATGCCGCTGTGTGAAGCTGATTAACACGGTTGCCTCGTGTCGTCTTTTCCTCGTCGTTCACAGGTATTCAAAATAATAAGTGTTAGACATCCTCAAGATGTTAAAGTACTTGGGGACTTGTTAGGCGATGCTATATATGAAACCTTGTGTTGTGGCTTTGAATTTGGATTTTTGGATGTCAATTGTAGTTCCCAGTACAACACACATGACCGTGCAGACGTGCATAAGCATGTACGAATGTGGAGGATATATACAATGTATAGATGTTGAATGTATAGATCTACACATGAATGTACTCTGATATTGAAATTGCTGAATTGATGTTTTGATGAGTAAATGAGTTAGTCATAAATGCCGCTGTGTGAAGCTGATTAACACGGTTGTCTCGTGTCGTCTTTTCCTCATCGTTCACAGTGGTACCTGCCTGTGACGCCTTTGGACCGACCCAGGTATCCCCTAGGCCTGAGGCCGGTTACAATTGGGCGTCGCAGGCAGGTAGCACTGTGAACGACGAGGAAAAGACGACACGAGACAACCGTGTTATAGGTATCTGCAGCGAATGGCACAGCGGTTCCCTTTGATGGATGGGCTAATGTTGGGTTGCAGATACGGAGTGGAAACCATTGACATGCTGACATACAATTTCCCATACTAATCAGTACGAGTTGTGTTAACTGTCCTCTCGTAGGAAGCAATGTGATTGCAGAAATGATCAAAGAGAACAATGAACAGGTGGACATTGTAGCCATACTGAAAGAAGCATGAGTGTCAGCGAACGCACAGTAGAGACCTTGATTTCTGTTCTTCAGAAATTGGGCCCTGATGAGACATTCCTCCAGTACCCTGTGTGTGTTGGGAAGAAGGGACTCATTCCTGCGGGCAAGATATGGGAGGTGAAGTGCAGAGTCAGAGCATGGCCCAAGGGGTGGAACAATGCTATTTGAGCCCAGTATAGGGAACAACTGCCCTGAGGGGCTAGAGCCGTTCTCTTCGTTAGTACATGTACTCAGTGGGCCGACATTTTTTTTTTTTTTAATTCCCATTCAGAATGTTAGTAAACATGACATTCATCTTTCACAGAGAACTATTCTGGGCTCAATTGAGGAAGTTATTGGGGTCATGCCCAATGTATGTGAATGTAGCCACAAGGGGGCACAAGCCAGTGTCTTATTGTGCCGGTCCCAAGCCCGGATAAATACAGAGGGTTGTGTCAGGAAGGGCATCCGACGTAATTTTTTTTTGCCAAAACAAATATGCGAATCAAACCTATGAATCCCATACTCGGTCGAGGCCCGGGTTAACAACGGCCACCATTGGTACTGTTGACCTTCAGGGTGCCAGTGGAAAATGGACAACTGTTGGTCGAAGAAGGAGAGGAGGGAGGTGTGCCCGGAGGAAAAGAGAGAGATGGAACGCCAAGAGTATAGAACTAAGAGTAGGAACTTCGAAAGTAGGAACAATGACAGGTAAAGGTAGAGAGCTGGTTTACATGATGCAGAGAAGGATGGTAGACATACTGTGTGTCCAGGAGACCAAGTGGAAAGGGAGCAAGGCTAGAGGCTTAGGGTCAGGGTTTAAGTTGTTCTATCATGGTGAAGACAGAAAGAGAAATGGAGTTGGGGTTATCTTAAAAGAGGAGTTTGTTAGGAATGTCTTAGAAGTAAAAAGAGTATCAGATAGAATGATGAGTCTGAAGCTAGAAATTGAAGGTGTGATGTTCTATGTTGTTTGTGGGTATGCCCCACAAGTCGGATGTGAGCTGGCGGAGAAGGAGGAATTTTGGTTGGACTTTGATGAAGTCATACAGAACATCCCGAGAAGTGAGAGGGTTGTAATTGGTGGAGACTTCAATGGACATGTTGGCGCAGGAAACAAAGATGATGAGGAGGTGATGGGTAGGTTTTGACTCCAGATGAGGAACGCTGAAGGACAGATGGTGGTTGACTTTGCTAAGATAATGCAAATGGCTACTGTGAATACTTTCTTTCAGAAGAGACAGGAACATAGTGTGGACTAAAAGAGTGGAGGCAGAAGTACACAGGTAGACTACATTTTGTGTCAACGGCACCATATAAAAGAAATCAGTGACTGCAAAGTAGTGGTTGGTGAGAGTGTAGCCAGACAGCATAGGTTGGTGGTGTGTAGGATGACGCTGGCAGTGAGGAAGATGAAGAAACAAAAGGCTGAAGTGAGGACAAAATGGTGGAAGTTGAAAAAGGAAGAGTGATGAATGACAATTAGGAAGGAGGTAAGACAAGCACTGGGTGGGAAAGAGGTCCTTCCATATGACTGGCAAACTACAGCGAACATAATCAGAGACACAGGTCGGAAAGTACTTGGTGTATCGAGTGGAAGAAAGGTAGATAAGGAGACTTGGTGGTGGAATGGGGAGTTGCGAGTGTATACAGTAAAAGAGGTTAGCAAAGAAGAAGTGGGACACTGAGAGGACAGACGAGAGGAGACAGCAGTACAAGGAGATGCAACGCACGGTTAAAGTAAAGGTGGCAAAGGCCAAAGAAGAGGCCTATGATGACTTATATGCTCGGCTGGACAGAAAGGAAGGTGAGACTGATCTTTATAGGCTGGCGAGAGAGAGAGAGACAAAGACGGTAAGGACCTGCAACAGGTTCGGGTGATTAAGGATAGAGATGGCAATGTATTAACAGGTGCCAGTAGTGTGATGGCAAGATGGAAGACTTTGAAGAATTGATGAATGAGGAAAATGAGAAGGAACAAAGAGTGGAAGACGTGAATGTTGTGGACCAAGACGTAGCAAGCATTAGCAAGGATGAAGTGAGGAGGGCTATGAAGAGGATGAAGGGGGGAAAGGCACTCGGTCCTGATGATTTACCAATCGAGGTATAGAAGTGTCTTGGAGAGGTGGCGGTGGTGTTCCTGACCGGGTTATTCAACAAGATCTTAGATGGTGAACAGATGCCTGAAGAATGGAGACGAAGTGTACTCGTGCCCATTTTTAAGAACAAAGGAGATGTGCAGAGTTGTACTAAATACAGAGGAATACAGTTGATGAGCCATACAATGAAACTCTGGGAAAGAGTAGTTGAAGCTAGACTAAGAGCAGAAGGGAACATTTGTGAGCAGCAGTATGGCTTCATGCCAAAAAAGAGTACGACAGATGCAATGTTTGCTTTAAGAATGCTGATAGAGAACTACAGAGAAGGTCAGAAGTGTCATGATCTGGTTGGCGACCAACGGGGGGCGCTGTCGGCCCCGCCTGCACCTGCGCAGGTGCTGGTCGTCCCGATCAGATTGGCGACCAGCGGGTAGCGACGTCAGCCCTGCTGGCAGCCTCGCAGGTGCTGGTCGTTATAATCAATAACATTTAAAGGGACACCTGGCACGATCATCCGGGGCCGATTCATTGTTTGTTTGCTGCTTGGTTGCAGCATGCATTGTGTACGTGTTTGTTTAACCTTGGCGGACTTTTACACTTGGTTTTCTTTTGCTACTTTGTATTTTTTCCATTCAGATCATTTTGATGTTTTACATTTTGTTCCTGCTGACTTTATTTTAATACAATTTGTCAAACAACCTCCTGCTCCCTCCTGCCTGCTTTTTGGGATCCGAACCCGCCATCACCACCTCGCAAACCGTGACAAAATGAATCGGCCAACTATCGGATCCCGCAGGTACATCAGACCCGTCTCATTTCAACCCTGTGCCTGGCAATGCTACGTCCACGTTAGCGCAAGCCTCGTCGCGTTTGAATCGCGTCACTCGACGAGCCGCAACGTCCACGTAAACGTCCGGCCGAGACCTCCTTCCAGGTGGCCGTCCAGGGTGAAACTGGGTGACTGGCATTGCACGCCCACGTCCAGCCACGCTGTCGTCGTGCATGACGAATTGAGTCTCATCCACGACGAGCCGTGCAACGTCCGCGTCAACGTCAGTCCGAGACCCCACTCACTGCTGGATCCCGGAGCGGCTCTGGACTGGTCTCGTTCCCCCGGAGCCGGGCAGTTCACGCCCACGTCGGCGTCCGGCCGAGACCTGGTCCCATACGGCCGTACGGGGTGCCATTCTGCGCCTGGCAGTTCGACGTCCACGCAGAGCCATGCGCCGTCGCGTGAACGTGCGAGAGGGATCGCACTCACGCCCACGACGATCCGTGCCACGTCTTCGTCCACCCCAGGCCGAGTCCCGTTCCCATCAGGCCGCCGCCCGTCGTATGCTGGAGAGGCAGCGGTTGCCCTCTCCACCGACCGTTCCCTGGCGAGTGGACCTTTTGGGAGACTGTTGGGACTTCTGGAAGCAGCCCCTTGAAGGGGGGGTACTGTCATGATCTGGTTGGCGACCAACGGGGGGCGCTGTCGGCCCCGCCTGCACCTGCGCAGGTGCTGGTCGTCCCGATCAGATTGGCGACCAGCGGGTAGCGACGTCAGCCCTGCCGGCAGCCTCGCAGGTGCTGGTCGTTATAATCAATAACATTTAAAGGGACACCTGGCACGATCATCCGGGGCCGATTCATTGTTTGTTTGCTGCTTGGTTGCAGCATGCATTGTGTACGTGTTTGTTTAACCTTGGCGGACTTTTACACTTGGTTTTCTTTTGCTACTTTGTATTTTTTCCATTCAGATCATTTTGATGTTTTACATTTTGTTCCTGCTGACTTTATTTTAATACAATTTGTCAAACAACCTCCTGCTCCCTCCTGCCTGCTTTTTGGGATCCGAACCCGCCATCACCACCTCGCAAACCGTGACAAGAAGGAATTGCATTGTGTCTTTGTAGATCTGGAGAAAGCGTACGACAGGGTGCCCAGAGAAGAGCTGTGGCATGCATGAGGAAGTCTGGAGTGACGGAAAAGTATGTGAGAGCGGTACAAGACATGTATCATCACTGTAAGACAGTTGTGAGGTGTGCTGTCGGTATGACTGAGGAATTCAAGGTGGAGGTGGGACTCCACCAGGGGTCAGCTCTGAGCCCCTTCATGTTTGCTATGTTGATGGACAGGCTGACAGACGATATTAGACAAGAATCTCCTTGGACCATGATGTTTGCAGATGACATTGTGATCTGTAGCGAGAACAGGGAACAGGTGGCGGTGAAACTAGAGCTGTGGAGATATGCCCTGGAAAGGAGAGAAATGAAGATCAGTCGCAGCAAGACGGAATATATGTGTGTGAATGAGAGGGATCCAAGTGCAAGAGTGATGCTACAGGGAGAAGAGATAAAGAAGGTGGAGGATGTTAAGTACTTGGGGTCAACTGTCCAGAGCAATGGAGAGTGTGGAAAAGAGGTGAAGAAGCGTGTCCAGGCAGGCTGGAGCGGCTGGAGAAAAATGTCAGGTGTGATGTGTGATAGAAGGGTTTCAGCTAGGATTTAAGGAAAAGTGTATAAAACCGTGGTGAGACCAGCCATGATGTTTGGACTGGAGACAGTGCCACTGAAGAAAAGACAGGAAGCAGAGCTGGAGGTAGCAGAGCTGAAGATGTTGAGGTTTTCTTTGGGAGTGACCAGGTTGGATAGAATCAGGAATGAGTACTTTAGAGGGACAACTCATATTAGAGGCGTGGGAGAGAAAGTCAGAGAGGCCAGACTGAGATGGTTTGGACATGTTCAGAGGAGAGAGACTGACTATATCGGGAGAAGGATGCTGAGTCTTGAACTGCCAGGCAGGAGACCGAGAGGAAGACCGAAGAGGAGGTTTATGGATGTGGTCAAAGAGGACATGAAGGTAGCTGGTGTGAGAGAAGAGGATGCACAGAACCGGGATGGATGGAGGACATTGATTCGCTGTGGCGACCCCTGAGGGGAAAAGCCGAAAGGAAAAGAAGACTGGGGTCATGCCCTTTAAAGAGTGCTCCGACAGTCCAAAGCCGCTAAACAGTCCCACCGTTAAAATCTGCTCGGCTCTGAGCACAGACAAGTGGCATCCTCCGGTTGGCTTGCCACATCTCAAAGAGGAGGAACAGGGGATTGCCAGAGACATGCATGTATGAAGAGTCAGATGTCTTTGCAAGAGGTGTTGCTGATATAGGTTGCATTCCAAACTTGCAACTCAAGGTCCAACTCACTGACAACACGCTGGTGCAAAAGCGTTACAATGCCATTCCAAAACCCCTTTACCGAGAGGTCAAAGACTATGTGCAAAACCTACTTCACCATGATTGGATAAGAAAATCCACTTCAGCATACTCATCTCCTGTCTGTGTTAGAAACAAAGATAAAAGCTTGCGCCTGTGCGTTGACTTTAGGGAGCTAAATCGCAAAACTGTCCCCGATCGTCACCCACTCCCATGCATTCAAGATCTGCTATATCCAGTCCAAGATGGCGCCCGAGTAGGCAGCCTCAGCAAGTGCTCTCATGAGCCTTGTTTTTTTGGTTGTTTTTGTCTTGTTTTGTGTTTTCTTTTGTCACTTTCTGTGGAACGGATACGGATTGTTTTTCTGCATTTTTGACCACGACATTCATCAAGGAGGAGACTGTGCTGAGCGCTTGCCCCTTTTCGACAGCATGAATATGCCAGTACTGTTTTTGAATTGGTGGAATGTCGGAGCCCCTGTAATATGCAGCGTCTTCACAGCCCCGCTTTGTTCAGTGGAAAGGTCAGTGCTGTTGGACAGTCTGCGGCTGGATGGATGCATGGCTTGGGGAACCCGCGATAAGAAGAAAGGAGCGTCAGCGCAGAGCGCCGATGCGTATGTGGAACTGTTGCGGCTTGGAACTGAAGCAGATTTATGTGGAACAGGAGATGTGAGACAATCTCTTTTCGTGGAGAAGATGGAGCGAACCGTCACTAGATATGTGAAACGCTGGCTTGGTGTTCCACGCTGTCTGTCTAACATCGGCCTTTATGGCAAAGGGGTACTTGAGCTTCCAATCACAAGCCTCACCGAAGAGTACAAGTGCGCTAAAGTGAGACTTCAGATGACCCTCACAGACTCCAGAGACCGGAAGATCAGTCAAGCTGCATCCCCCCTATCAATGGGACGGAAATGGATGCCATCCATTGCAGTGCAGCAGGCCACAGCAGCCCTAAGGCACAGCGACATTGTGGGACACGTTCAGCTCGGAAGAGGGGGGTTTGGCCTTACAAAGAAACCTTCTAGGCGTAAGGCTTCAACATCGGAAAGAAGGAAAATGGTGATAGCAGTGGTGCGCCGCCAAGAGGAAGCTGAAAGAACTGCACGGGCTGTCTCTCTTGCCAAGCAGGGACAATGGATGAGGTGGGAAGGCCTAGAGAAGAGAAGGCTCAGCTGGAAGGATCTCTGGGAAATGGAGGCAAGCAACATCAGCTTCATCATCAGAGCTATCAATGACATGCTCCTATCTCCAAAAAACTTCCACCAATGTTATGGCGAAGTTCCAACCTGTGACCTCTGAGAACGCCAGGAACTCTCAAACACATCCTGACCGGTTGTAAGACCAGCCTCACACAAGG
>NW_028296968.1:35000-75140 GCF_051943395.1 Hippocampus bargibanti
TGTCATCTATGATGTTCCCAAGTCACAACTTCCCATCCCTGAGGCACAGCTCACACACCACTCTCAACATCAAGGCTAATCTCATGTGAGGACCATCCATTGGCACAATATGGACAGAATAACATCACGTTCCAGTGTTTCATGATTCTCGTCAATGGATGCTACAGCTGCGTGTTTGCTTTCAACATTTAGCTTGTAGTCGACGTGCACATTCCACCATGATGACCCTGATCCACTGGTGGAAAGACGCTTTGATCCTCTCCTCTTTCATCCAGAAACTGCTTCATGTCATCTCAAAGAGGGTACAGCAAGTCCTGAAGAATGAATGTCTCTCTGTGTCTTTGTTTTGTCATATTGTCTCTATGTAACGGAGTTGTGCACTTAGATTATTAAATTATGAAGGAAGTGTCGCAACGGCGCACAGTGTGGCACTATGTCCCGCCCATAGTTTCCAGAACAATCTCGAGGAGATTCAGGGTGAGTCGCAATTTTCTGTTGGTCTTGATTAACGCGCATTTTCATGACAATATCTTATTTTGTTTCCCTTTTGTACTGTCTAGTGTTATCTAATTAGTTCCCTTATTCATTTCGAGTCCAGATTACTTTTTGTGTCATTATTTACTTCTTATTCCACTTCTGACGGGACCGCGATGCTGCACAATGAGGACGCTGTGCAGTCCCATCACTCGGTGGACGGTGTGTCGACCCCCGTTTTGAAAATACATGTAGTGTGTTAATTGTCTACCTGCTGTTTTGCAATTAGTGTGTTTTTTTTTCATGTTACGTGTTTTGTGTGTGTTAAGTCTAAGAATGAGATCCTTACAAGTAACAAGTAGCACACCTTTGAATGAGTGTGTTGGTAGAGGTAGAGGCTTCCCAACCGTGTAACAGTTGTGTAGTGCAATCCAAAGTGCTGTAGGTTGTACAGAGGGGAATGGGCAGGTTCAAGCTGAGGCCACTTATGTTCGTGGGGACAGGGTTCCTTCCCAACCCAGTGCAGTGCATCTACGACGAGCGCACAGACGACTGACACACCGGCGACAGATCCCTTACTCCAGTCACCTGACGTAGTTGGTCAGATGAGTGACATAATTAGACAGCATTCTTGTACATCCTTGCCCGATAACCTTGTCTATTGTGCTTGTTGGTCTTTCTGTTGTCTTCCGTGTGTATGTTGCCTCACTTCTGCATAATTTAAGGGGGGTGTATGTAACGGAGTTGTGCACTTAGATTATTCAATTATGAAGGAAGTGACGCAACGGCGCACAGTGTGGCACTATGTCCCGCCCATAGTTTCCAGAACAATCTCGAGGAGATTAGGGTGAGTCGCAATTTTCTATTAGTCTTGATTAACGCGCAGTTTCATGACAATATCTTATTTTGTTTCCACTTTTGTACTGTCTAGTGTTATCTAATTAGTTCCCTTATTCATTTCGAGTCCAGATTACTTTTTGTGTCATTATTTACTTCACGTTTTGTCGAGTGGAACTTTGGAGCACATGTGCTTTTCTATCGCAGTTAATCACAAGACGAAACCCATGCGACTTCACCCATCCCTTCTGCCATACTGTGTTGCAGGTAATAATTGTTTCATTTCGTTTTTATTGAACAATATTTAGTTTCTTGTGTCGTGTTTCATTTGCCCGTGAGTGTCCGTGGCGGGTTGAACTGCGCGCCAGCCATTACAAGCGCACCGCGTGTTCTGCCGAGTCTCCGCCCATGATGCGTTCAGGGACATCTTGTAAATAACAGTGAACTTGTGTTGTATTCTCTTTTTCTGTAAATAACCACTATACGATCACACGTTGTTAATTCTGTTTTGTTATCTACAATGTTTTGCATTTGAAAACAATCTCGAGGAGATTCAGGTTAATCACAAGACAAAACCCATGCGACTTCACCCATCCCTTCTGCCATACTGTGTTGCAGAAATAAAAGAAATAAAAAGACACATCCACGCGTCTCGTCTTCATTAATACGGCAGCATCGTGGAGATGAAGACAGTCACTGTTGTGACACCCGTCACATTGGTGCCGTGACCCGGATCACAAATGACTCTCCACTTCGGACCGGGACCGCGATGCTGCACAATGAGGACGCTGTGCAGTCCCATCACTCGGTGGACGGTGTGTCGACCCCCGTTTTGAAAATACATGTAGTGTGTTAATTGTCTACCTGTGGTTTTGCAATTAGTGTGTTTTTGTTTTCATGTACGTGTTTTTGTGTGTTAAGTCTATGAATGAGATCCTTACAAGTAACAAGTAGCACACCTTTGAATTAGTGTGTTGGTAGAGGTAGAGGCTTCCCAACCGTGTAACAGTTGTGTAGTGCAATCCAAAGTGGTGTAGGTTGTACAGAGGGGAATGGACAGGTTGAAGCTGAGGCCACTTATGTTAGTGGGGACAGAGTTCCTTCCCAGACCCAGTGCAGTGCATCTACGACGAGCGCACAGACAACTGATATACCGGCAACAGAACCCTTTCTCCAGTCTGTCACAGTTATGTAGTGCTATGCAGAGGGATGTAGTTTGTACAGAGGGGAATGGGCAGGTGCGAGCTGAGGCCACTTATGTTAGTGGGGACAGAGTTCCTTCCCAGACCCAGTGCAGTGCATCTCCGACGAGCGCACAGACCCTGACACACCGGCGACAGATCCCTTACTCCAGTCACCTGACGTAGTTGGTCAGATGAGTGACATAATTAGACAGCATTCTTGTACATCCTTGCCCGGATAACCTTGTCTATTGTGCCTGTTGGTCTTTCTGTAGTCTTCCGTGTGTATGTTGCCTCACTTCTGCATAATTTAAGGGGGGTGTATGTAACGGAGTTGTGCACTTAGAAATTTATATTATGAAGGAAGTGACGCAACGGCGCACAGTGTGGCACTATGTCCCGCCCATAGTTTCCAGAACAATCTCGAGGAGATTCAGGGTGTGTCGCAATTTTCTATTGGTCTTGATTAACGCGCATTTTCATGACAATATCTTATTTTGTTTCCCATTTTGTACTGTCTAGTGTTATCTAATTAGTTCCCTTCTTCATTTCGAGTCCAGATTACTTTTTGTGTCATTATTTACTTCACGTTTTGTCGAGTGGAACTTTGGAGCACCATGTGCTTTTCTATCGCAGTTAATCACAAGACGAAACCCATGCGACTTCACCCATCCCTTCTGCCATACTGTGTTGCAGGTAATAATTGTTTCATTTCGTTTTTATTGAACAATATTTAGTTTCTTGTGTCGTGTTTCATTTGCCCGTGAGCGTCCGTGGCGGGTTGAACTGCGCGCCAGCCATTACAAGCGCACCGCGTGTTCTGCCGAGTCTCCGCCCATGATGCGTTCAGGGACATCTTGTAAATAACAGTGAACTTGTGTTGTATTCTCTTTTTCTGTAAATAACCACTATACGATTCACACGTTGTTAATTCTGTTTTGTTATCTACAATGTTTTGCATTTGAAAAACAATCTCGAGGAGATTCAGGTTAATCACAAGACAAAACCCATGCGACTTCACCCATCCCTTCTGCCATACTGTGTTGCAGAAATAAAAGAAATAAAAAGATACATCCACGCGTCTCGTCTTCATTAATACGGCAGCATTGTGGAGAGGAAGACAGTCACTGTTGTGACACCCGTCACATCTATACTGTCATATTAATTGTTATTTAGTTTTTTTTTGTTCTTTTGACTTCAAGACGGCGCCGAGCGAGAGTGGCTGTCTTTCCAGCAGCTCATGTATTTTGTTTTTCTACTTTCATTCCTGTCATCACTTTGCTGCTGTGAAATGTAAATTTATCCACTGTGAGACGAATAAAGGCATATCCAATCCAATAACCTGGGGGGCTACTCTTGGTTCTCAATACTCGACCGAGGCAGCGCTTACCACCAGGGCTTTGTTGATTACACTTCCAGGCATCTAACGGCTTTCAGCACCCCTTGGGGGCTGTACGGGTGGCTCCGGCTCCCATTTGGCCTAACTACTGCGCCAGCAGCCTTTCAAAGATGTATGGAGGACGTTCTTGATGGCCTGACGGACGAATGCTGCTCTCCTACGTCCAAATAAATGTGAACTGTTCAAACGACAAGTGAGGTAATTGGGTCGTCTCGTGTCAAGTGATGGTGACCCACATTCACTGTGTACACGGAAAATAACCCCCTCGCGTACGTCTTAAGCACGGCCAAACTCAATGCTGCCGGACATCGCTGGGTGGGTGAATTGGCGGATTTCCACTTCACAATAAAGTCCAGGCCAGGCAAGGCGAATGCTGATGCAGACACACTGTCGCGTTATCCATTTAAGCTGGGGGGACACATTGGAGGAGTACATTGAAACTTTGCCCCCAGACGTGGTTTACAACATATGGCAGGGGGGACAAGGCTGTGGCTGAGGAGGATGTGCCATAGATGGCTGTGTTGCAACTCACTCTGATGGTGAGGATTTTCTTCCGGTGACAGTCCCCGTTATCACTCCAGATGATATCAGAGCTGCTCAGGGAGAGGATGCATCAATCTCTGAGGTAATGACACTGAAGAGGAGGGGATGAAACCCCAATGACAAAGATAAAAGACAAATGGGACCAGAGGCAAGGAGACTAGTACACGAATGGAATACACTGAAACTGGACAAGGGAATTTTATACAGACAGGCGGGGAAATGCAAAAAGCTCGTTCTCCCTATTAGGCTGGAAGTCGATTGTGCCTCAAAACTCCTGCATGATGACATGGGTCATGTTGGAGCTGACAAGGTGATCAACCTTGCAAGACAGAGTTTCTATTGGGCCATTCATGCAGCACGAAAAGAAAACTACGTAATTCGCCAGTGTTCTGCATTTAACAGAAACGACCACCCTTTCCATAAAAAAGCACCCATGGGCAACATCACTACTAGTGCCCCATTTGAGTCATGTATTGATTATCTCCATCTTGAGCCAAGGTAAAGGAGGCTATGAGTTATTCTAGTCCTGGTACACACTTTACTCGTTTCTCACAAGCCTACCGACTAGGAATAGGTCAGGCAAGGTTTTGCTGAGAAAATCTTTAGTGATTTTATTCCACGGTTCTCTTTATCCAGAGTGTACATCATGATCAAGGTCGGGAGTTTGAAAATAGTCTATTCCAGCAGCTTCAACAGTTGGCTGGCATTGCGCATTCCCGAACCACCCTGTACGTGTTTTTGTGTGTTAAGTCTATGAATGAGATCCTTACAAGTAACAAGTAGCACACCTTTGAATTAGTGTGTTGGTAGAGGTAGAGGCTTCCTAACCGTGTAACAGTTGTGTAGTGCAATCCAAAGTGGTGTAGGTTGTACAGAGGGGAATGGGCAGGTTGAAGCTGAGGCCACTTATGTTAGTGGGGACAGAGTTCCTTCCCAGACCCAGTGCAGTGCATCTACGACGAGCGCACAGACAACTGATATACCGGCAACAGAACCCTTTCTCCAGTCTGTCACAGTTATGTAGTGCTATGCAGAGGGATGTAGTTTGTACAGAGGGGAATGGGCAGGTGCGAGCTGAGGCCACTTATGTTAGTGGGGACAGAGTTCCTTCCCAGACCCGGTGCAGTGCATCTCCGACGAGCGCACAGACCCTGACACACCGGCGACAGATCCCTTACTCCAGTCACCTGACGTAGTTGGTCAGATGAGTGACATAATTAGACAGCATTCTTGTACATCCTTGCCCGATAACCTTGTCTATTGTGCCTGTTGGTCTTTCTGTAGTCTTCCGTGTGTATGTTGCCTCACTTCTGCATAATTTAAGGGGGGTGTATGTAACGGAGTTGTGCACTTAGATTATTATATTATGAAGGAAGTGACGCAACGGCGCACAGTGTGGCACTATGTCCCGCCCATAGTTTCCAGAACAATCTCGAGGAGATTCAGGGTGAGTCGCAATTTTCTATTGGTCTTGATTAACGCGCATTTTCATGACAATATCTTATTTTGTTTCCCATTTTGTACTGTCTAGTGTTATCTAATTAGTTCCCTTCTTCATTTCGAGTCCAGATTACTTTTTGTGTCATTATTTACTTCACGTTTTGTCGAGTGGAACTTTGGAGCACATGTGATTTTCTATCGCAGTTAATCACAAGACGAAACCCATGCGACTTCACCCATCCCTTCTGCCATACTGTGTTGCAGGTAATAATTGTTTCATTTCGTTTTTATTGAACAATATTTAGTTTCTTGTGTCGTGTTTCATTTGCCCGTGAGCGTCCGTGGCGGGTTGAACTGCGCGCCAGCCATTACAAGCGCACCGCGTGTTCTGCCGAGTCTCCGCCCATGATGCGTTCAGGGACATCTTGTAAATAACAGTGAACTTGTGTTGTATTCTCTTTTTCTGTAAATAACCACTATACGATCACACGTTGTTAATTCTGTTTTGTTATCTACAATGTTTTGCATTTGAAAACAATCTCGAGGAGATTCAGGTTAATCACAAGACAAAACCCATGCGACTTCACCCATCCCTTCTGCCATACTGTGTTGCAGAAATAAAAGAAATAAAAAGATACATCCACGCGTCTCGTCTTCATTAATACGGCAGCATTGTGGAGAGGAAGACAGTCACTGTTGTGACACCCGTCACATCTATACTGTCATATTAATTGTTATTTAGTTTTTTTTGTTCTTTTGACTTCAAGACGGCGCCGCGAGAGTGGCTGTCTTTCCAGCAGCTCATGTATTTTGTTTTTCTACTTTCATTCCTGTCATCACTTTGCTGCTGTGAAATGTAAATTTATCCACTGTGAGACAAATAAAGGCATATCCAATCCAATAACCTGGGGGGCTACTCTTGGTTCTCAATACTCGACCAAGGCAGCGCTTACCACCAGGGCTTTGTTGATTACACTTCCAGGCATCTAACGGCTTTCAGCACCCCTTGGGGGCTGTACGGGTGGCTCCGGCTCCCATTTGGCCTAACTAATGCGCCAGCAGCCTTTCAAAGATGTATGGAGGACGTTCTTGATGGCCTGACGGACGAATGCTGCTCTCCTACGTCCAAATAAATGTGAACTGTTCAAACGACAAGTGAGGTAATTGGGTCGTCTCGTGTCAAGTGATGGTGACCCACATTCACTGTGTACACGGAAAATAACCCCCTCGCGTACGTCTTAAGCACGGCCAAACTCAATGCTGCCGGACATCGCTGGGTGGGTGAATTGGCGGATTTCCACTTCACAATAAAGTCCAGGCCAGGCAAGGCGAATGCTGATGCAGACACACTGTCGCGTTATCCATTTAAGCTGGGGGGACACATTGGAGGAGTACATTGAAACTTTGCCCCCAGACGTGGTTTACACCATATGGCAGGGGGACAAGGCTGTGGCTGAGGAGGATGTGCCATAGATGGCTGTGTTGCAACTCACCTCTGATGGTGAGGATTTTCTTCCGGTGACAGTCCCCGTTATCACTCCAGATGATATCAGAGCTGCTCAGGGAGAGGATGCATCAATCTCTGAGGTAATGACACTGAAGAGGAGGGGATGAAACCCCAATGACAAAGATAAAAGACAAATGGGACCAGAGGCAAGGAGACTAGTACACGAATGGAATACACTGAAACTGGACAAGGGAATTTTATACAGACAGGCGGGGAAATGCAAAAAGCTCGTTCTCCCTATTAGGCTGAAGTCGATTGTGCTCAAACTCCTGCATGATGACATGGGTCATGTTGGAGCTGACAAGGTGATCAACCTTGCAAGACAGAGTTTCTATTGGCCATTCATGCAGCACGAAAAAGAAAACTACGTAATTCGCCAGTGTTCCTGCATTTAACAGAAACGACCCACCCTTTCCAGAAAAAGCACCCATGGGCAACATCACTACTAGTGCCCCATTTGAGCTCATGCTATTGATTATCTCCATCTTGAGCCAAGTAAAGGAGGCTATGAGTATATTCTAGTCCTGGTACACCACTTTACTCGTTTCTCACAAGCCTACCCGACTAAGAATAGGTCAGGCAAGGTTGCTGCTGAGAAAATCTTTAGTGATTTTATTCCACGGTTCTCTTATCCAGAGTGTACATCATGATCAAGGTCGGGAGTTTGAAAATAGTCTATTCCAGCAGCTTCAACAGTTGGCTGGCATTGCGCATTCCCGAACCACCCCATACCATCCGCAGAGCAACCCTGTGGAACGTCTGAATAGAAAACTGTTACAGATGCTACGCACTCTCCAAGAAGAAAGAAAAGCTGAGTGGAAAGACTATTTGCCTCATGTAGTTCATGGATACAACTGTCCAAGACATGAGTCCACTGGCTATTCACCGTTCTTCATCCTCTATGGAAGGTCTCCCCGGTTGCCCATCGACTTAAATCTTTTAAAGCAGGGGAGAGTGTAGGTGGTTAGAAACGACCTCCACCTCCGTTACTGTATGTTATTCGATTAGACTACCAAGTCAGGAGAGGGCGCTACGCGCCTGTGAATAGAACAGAGGAAGACGATGTAGGCTCAGCTCACGCATGCACAGTTAGTCAGAAATGCTGCTGTGTGAAGCTGATTAACACGGTTGTCTCGTGTCGTCTTTTCCTCGTCGTTCACAGGTATTCAAAATAATAAGTGTTAGACATCCTTAAGATGTTAAAGTAATTGGGGACTTGTTGGGCGATGCTATATAAGAAACCTTGTGTTGTGGCTTTGATGAATGAAATTGCTGAATTGATGTTTTGATGAGTAAATGAGTTAGTCATAAATGCCGCTGTGTGAAGCCGATTACACGGTTGTCTCATGTCGTCTTTTCCTCGTCGTTCACAGTGCTACCTGCCTGTGACGCCTTTGGACCGACCCAGGTATCCCCAGGCCTGAGGCCGGTTACAATTGGGCGTCACAGGCAGGTAGCATCGTGAACGACGAGGAAAAGACGACACGAGTCAACCGTGTTAGAGGTATCTGCAGCGAATGGCACAGCGGTTCCCTTTCATGGATGGGCTAATGTTGGGTTGCAGATACGGCGTGGAAACCATGGACATGCTGACATACAAGTTCCCATACTAATCAGGACGAGTTGTGTTAACTGTCCTCTCGTAGGAAGCAATGTGATTGCAGAAATGATCAAAGAGAACAATGAACAGGTGGACATTGTAGCCATACTGAAAGAAGCCATGAGTGTCAGCGAACGCACATTAGAGACCTTGATTTCTGTTCTTCAGAAATTGGGCCCTGATGAAACAATCCTCCAGTACCCTGTGTGTGTTGGGAAGAAGGGACTCATTATTCCTGCGGGCAAGATATGGGAGGTAAAGTGCAGAGTCAGAGCATGGCCCAAGGGGGGAACAACGCTATTTGAGCCCAGTATAGGGAACAACTGCCCTGAGGGGCTAGAGTCGTTCTCTTCGTTAGTACATGTACCCAGTGGGCCGACAAAAATTGTAAAAATTCCCATTCAGAATGTTAGTAAACATGACATTCATCTTTCACAGAGAACTATTCTGGGCTCAATTGAGGAAGTTACTGGGGTCATGCCCAATGTATGTGAATGTAGCCACAAGGGGGCACAAGCCAGTGTCTTATTGTGCCAGTCCCAAGCCCGGATAAATACAGAGACTGTGTCGGAAGGGCATCCGACGTAAAAAAAAAAAAAAAATGCCAAAACAAATATGCGATTCAAACCTATGAATCCCATACCGGATCGGTGGTGGAATGGGGAGGTGCAGGAGTGTATACAGTGAAAGAGGTTCGCAAAGAAGAAGTGGGACACTGAGAGGACGGACGATAGTAGACAGCAGTACAAGGAGATGCAGTGCACGTTTAAAGTAAAGGTGGCAAAGGCCAAACAAGAGGCCTCTGATGACTTATATGCTCGACTGGACAGCAAGGACGGTGAGACTGATCTTTACAGGCTGGCGAGACAGAGAGACAAAGATGGTAAAGACCTGCAGCTGGTTCGGGTGATTAAGGTAAGGGATGGCAATGTATTAACAGGTGCCAGTGGTGTGATGGCAAGATGGAAAGAGTACTTTGAAGAATTGATGAATGAGGAAAATGAGAAGGAACAAAGAATAGAAGACTTGAATGTTGTGGACCAAGACGTAGCAAGCATTAGCAAGGATGAAGTGAGGAGGGCGCTGAAGAGGATGAAGGGAGGAAAGGCACTCGGGCCTGATGATTTACCAATCGAGGTATGGAAGTGTCTTGGAGAGGTGGCGGTGGTGTTCCTGACTGGGTTATTCAACAAGATCTTAGATTGAACAGATGCCTGAAGAATGGTGACGAAGTGGACTTGTGCCCATTTTTAAGAACAAAGGAGATGTGGAAGATTCAGCCTTTTGTTTAGCTGTGAGGATCATATGAACTTTTTATTGCCTTAAACGCATTTTCAGAGCAAGAGAAACACGTTTTCTGAACTTAATGTTTTATTCATTGTTTTAACTTTTTTTTTTTTTGCGTTTAAGGATATAAAAAGTTCATATGATCCTCACAGCTAAACAAAAGGCTGAATCTTCATGTTTTCACTTGTATAAGTGTCAGATGAGCACTCTGCAGCCTATATATACACTAATTTCATCATAAAACTTGAAACCATTAAGAAAACATTAAGGTCAGAAAATGTGTTTCTCTTGCTCTGAAAATGCGTTTAAGGCAATAAAAAGTTCATATGATCCTCACAGCTAAACAAATGAATCTTCATGTTTTCACTTGTATAAGTGTCAGATGAGCACTCTGCAGCCTAATTTCATCAAAAAAAAGTTAAAACAATGTATAAAACATTAAGTTCAGAAAACGTGTTTCTCTCTTCCTCTGAAAATGCCTTTAAGACAATAAAAAGTTCATATGATCCTCAGAGCTAAACAAAAGGCTGAATCTTCATGTTTTCACTTGTATAAGTATCAGATAAGCACTTTGCAGCCTATATGACACTAATTTCATCATAAAACCTGAAACCATTAAGAAAACATTAAGTTCAGAAAACGTGTTTCTCTTGCTCTGAAAATGCGTTTAAGGCAATAAAAATTTCATATGATCATCACAGCTAAACAAAAGGCTGAATCTTCATGTTTTCACTTGTATAAGTGTCAGATGAGCACTCTGCAGCTTATATGACACTAATTTCATCATAAAACTTGAAACCATTAAGAAAACATTAAGTTCAGAAAATGTGTTTCTCTTGCTCTGAAAATGCGTTTAAGGCAATAAAAAGTTCTAATGATCATCACAGCTAAACAAAAGGCTGAATCTTCATGTTTTCACCTGTATACGTGTCAGATTAGCACTCTCCAGCCTATATAGACACTAATTTCATCATAAAACTTGAAACCATTAAGAAAACATTAAGTTCAGAAAATGTGTTTCTCTTGCTCTGAAAATGCGTTTAAGGCAATAAAAATTTCATATGATCATCACAGCTAAACAAAAGGCTGAATCTTCATGTTTTTAATTGTATAAGTGTCAGATCAGCACTCTGCAGCCTATATCGACACTAATTTCACCATAAAACTTGAAACCATTAAGAAAACATTAAGTTCAGAAAATGTGTTTCTCTTGCTCTGAAAATGCGTTTAAGGCAATAAAAAGTTCATATGATCCTCACAGCTAAACAAAATGCTGAATCTTCATGTTTTCACTTGTATAAGTGTCAGATGAGCACTCTGCAGCCTAATTTCACCAAAAAAAAGTTAAAACAATGAATAAAACATTAAGTTCAGAAAACGAGTTTCTCTTCCTCTGAAAATGCGTTTAAGGCAATAAAAAAGTTCATATGATCATCACAGCTAAACAAAAGGCTGAATCATCATGTTTTCACTTGTATAAGTTTTAGATCAGCACACTGCAGCCTATATACACACTAATTTCATCAAAAAAAGTTAAAACAATGAATAAAACATTAAGTTCAGAAAACGTGTTTCTCTTCCTCTGAAAATGTGTTTAAGGCAATAAAAAGTTTATATGATCATCACAGCTAAACAAAAGGCTGAATCTTCATGTTTTCACTTGTATAAGTGTCAGATGAGCACTCTGCAGCCTATATAGACACTAATTTCATCATAAAACTTGAAACCATTAAGAAAACATTTAGTTCAGAAAATGTGTTTCTCTTGCTCTGAAAATGCGTTTAAGGCAATAAAAAGTTCATATGATCCTCACAGCTAAACAAAAGGCTGAATCTTCATGTTTTCACTTGTATAAGTGTCAGATCAGCACACTGCAGCCTATATACACACCAATTTCATTAAAAAAAAGTGAAAACAATGAATAAAACATTAAGTTCAGAAAACGTGTTTCTCTTCCTCTGAAAATGCGTTTAAGGTAATAAAAATTTCATATGATCATCACAGCTAAACAAAAGGCTGAATCTTCATGTTTTTAATTGTATAAGTGTGAGATTAGCACTCTCCAGCCTATATAGACACTAATTTCGTCATAAAACTTAAAACCATGAGGAAAACATTAAGTTCAGAAAACGTGTTTCTCTTCCTCTGAAAATGCGTTTAAGGTAATAAAAATTTCATATGATCATCACAGCTAAACAAAAGGCTGAATCTTCATGTTTTTAATTGTATAAGTGTCAGATCAGCACACTGCACCCTATGTACACACTAATTTCATCAAAAAAGTTGAAACCATTAAGAAAACATTAAGTTCAGAAAATGCGTTTAAGGCAATAAAATGTTCATATGATCCTCACAGCTAAACAAAAGGCTGAATCTTCATGTTTTCACTTGTATAAGTGTCAGATGAGCACTCTGCAGCCTACATAGACACCAATTTCATCATAAAATTTAAAACCACGAAGAAAACATTAAGTTCAGAAAACGTGTTTCTCTTGCTCTAAAAATGCGTTTAAGGCAATAAAAAAGTTCATATGATCCTCACAGCTAAACAAAAGGCGGAATCTTCATGTTTTCACTTGTATAAGTGTCAGATGAGCACTCTGCAGCCTAATTTCACCAAAAAAAAAGTTAAAACAATGTATAAAACATTAAGTTCAGAAAATGTGTTTCTCTTCCTCTGAAAATGTGTTTAAGGCAATAAAAAGTTCTTATGATCCTCACAGCTAAACAAAAGGCTGAATCTTCATGTTTTCACTTGTATAAGTGTCAGATGAGCACTCTGCAGCCTATATGACACTAATTTCATCATAAAACTTGAACCCATTAAGAAAACATTAAGTTCAGAAAACGTGTTTCTCTTGCTCTGAAAATGCGTTTAAGGCAATAAAAATTTCATATGATCATCACAGCTAAACAAAAGGCTGAATCTTCATGTTTTCACTTGTATAAGTGTCAGATGAGCACTCTTCAGCCTATATGACACTAATTTCATCATAAAACTTGAAACCATTAAGAAAACATTAAGTTCAGAAAATGTGTTTCTCTTGCTCTGAAAATGCGTTTAAGGCAATAAAAAGTTCTAATGATCATCACAGCTAAACAAAAGGCTGAATCTTCAAGTTTTCACCTGTATACGTGTCAGATTAGCACTCTCCAGCCTATATAGACACTAATTTCATCATAAAACTTGAAACCATTAAGAAAACATTAAGTTCAGAAAATGTGTTTCTCTTGCTCTGAAAATGCGTTTAAGGCAATAAAAATTTCATATGATCATCACAGCTAAACAAAAGGCTGAATCTTCATGTTTTTTATTGTATAAGTGTCAGATCAGCACTCTGCAGCCTATATCGACACTAATTTCACCATAAAACTTGAAACCATTAAGAAAACATTAAGTTCAGAAAATGTGTTTCTCTTGCTCTGAAAATGCGTTTAAGGCAATAAAAAGTTCATATGATCCTCACAGCTAAACAAAATGCTGAATCTTCATGTTTTCACTTGTATAAGTGTCAGATGAGCACTCTGCAGCCTAATTTCACCAAAAAAAAGTTAAAACAATGAATAAAACATTAAGTTCAGAAAACGAGTTTCTCTTCCTCTGAAAATGCGTTTAAGGCAATAAAAAAGTTCATATGATCATCACAGCTAAACAAAAGGCTGAATCATCATGTTTTCACTTGTATAAGTTTTAGATCAGCACACTGCAGCCTATATACACACTAATTTCATCAAAAAAAGTTAAAACAATGAATAAAACATTAAGTTCAGAAAACGTGTTTCTCTTCCTCTGAAAATGTGTTTAAGGCAATAAAAAGTTCATATGATCATCACAGCTAAACAAAAGGCTGAATCTTCATGTTTTCACTTGTATAAGTGTCAGATGAGCACTCTGCAGCCTATATAGACACTAATTTCATCATAAAACTTGAAACCATTAAGAAAACATTTAGTTCAGAAAATGTGTTTCTCTTGCTCTGAAAATGCGTTTAAGGCAATAAAAAGTTCATATGATCCTCACAGCTAAACAAAAGGCTGAATCTTCATGTTTTCACTTGTATAAGTGTCAGATGAGCACTCTGCAGCCTACATAGACACCAATTTCATCATAAAATTTAAAACCACGAAGAAAACATTAAGTTCAGAAAACGTGTTTCTCTTGCTCTAAAAATGCGTTTAAGGCAATAAAAAAGTTCATATGATCCTCACAGCTAAACAAAAGGCGGAATCTTCATGTTTTCACTTGTATATGTAGGGGGTTAGAAACGACCTCCGTTACTGTATGTTATTCGATTAGACTACCAAGTCAGGAGAAGGCGCTCACTCACTCACTCATCCCATGGCCTAGAAGGCCGTAGAGGGGTGACATGATGGACGTCTGGGCAGTCAGAGATCTCCAGCGCTCTCGGTCTTCGCAGTTCATAGCAGGGTGTGGAAGCTGCAGCCTGTCCATTCCTTAATGTTGTTCATCCAGCACTTCCTCTGTCTTCCTCTTCTCCGCTTCCCTTCCACTGTCCCCTCCAGGATGGTTTTGGATAGTGAGGTATGCCTTATAACGTGGCCAAACCAGGCTATTTTACGACGTTTCACCTTTGAGAGTACAGGCTCTTGTTCTCCAGAAAGGGTGGTGACTAGCTGTCTGACGTAATCATTTGTCCGGTGTTCCCTGTAGGATATATTGGCATCCTTCTGTAGCTCTTATGCTCAAAGGCCTTGATCCTGCGCTGTAAGTGTCCAGCTCTCACAGCCGTATAACAAGCTGGAGAGTACTAAAGACTTGTACAGCCTGACCTTCACTGCAAAGCCGATGGTAATGCTCCTCCAAATTCGGGCCAGTCTTGTCATGGCTGATGTTGCTATTGCAATTCGTGATTTAATCTCCTTTGTGGTAGTGCCATCCTCACTCACAAAGGACCCAAGGTATTTGAAATCCTTCACCACTTCGAGGGTTTGCCAGTTCATTGTGATTTTTGATGGTGTTGTTTTATTGTAGCTATTGACCAGTATCTTGCTTTTCTCTGCGCTTATTTGCATACCGTACCCCCTCGCTACCTTTTCCAGTCTGGTGGTAAGCTCCTGGAGTTCGGCTTCGCTTTTTCCCATCAGATCTATGTGATCAGCGAACCGGAGGTTACAGATGGGTCTTCCTCCGATGAATATGGAGGTGTGAAACTCTTCCAGGGCCTCATCCATGATGTTTTCCAGAAAGATGTTGAATAGGACGGGGGACAGAAGACTGCCTTGTCGGACACCGATAGATGTTTTGTTTTGAAATGTTCCCCCATGGTGTTGTTCGTGAGAACTGCACTGCTTGAGTTGATGTAGAGTGACTGAATGACCTGGATGAGATTCTTGTTGAAGTTGTAGTTTCGGAGCACCTGCCACATCCCCTCATGGCACACCCTGTCAAAGGCTTTTTTAACGTCGATGAAGTTGTGGAACAGGTCATGTGGATGCTGGAGGTGTTTCTCGATAAGTAATCTGATGTTAAAAATCTGCTCTGTGGTACTCCTTTTTGGTCGGAATCCTGTTTGCTCATCTTCGATAATTTCCTCTGCCCTACTCTTTAGTCTGTTCAGGATGATCCTTAGCAGCACTTTGCTTGTGTGGCAGATCAGGCTGATGGTCCTGTAGTTCTGACACTGCCTTGAGTTCCCCTTCTTAGGGATAGGGATAACCAGAGATTGTGTCCATTTTTGGGGCCATTGCTTGGTTCTTCAAATATTTTGACAAATGTGTGTGAGTGCTTTAATTGTCTCGTGTCCTCCGTGTTTCCAAACTTCAGCCGGGAAAGTTGTCAATGCCAGGTGACTTGCCGATCTTCAAGTTCCTTACTGCCTCCTCCACTTCTGCCTGGAGTATCGGCACGTCATCATCTTCGCTGGAGACCTTTGCGGCGTCAGTGATTATGTTCCGGTTGGCTTTTATTTTGAGGTTGTAGAGTTCTTGGCAGTACTCTGTCCATCTTCTGATTACTGCTGTCTTTTCGGTTAGCAGAGCACCATCCCCATCTTCTATTATTGTTGCAGTGTGTTGCTGCGTCTTTGTCAAAGCCTTCAATGTGGCGTATGCTGCTTTACTGTTGCCCTGTCGTATACTTGTCTATTTTTTCACACTGCTCTGTGATCCACTTCTCCTTTGTTTCGCTCATCCTCTTCCTAATATATTTGTTCACCATAGTGAATGGAACAGAGGAAGACGATGTAGGCTAATCTCACGCATGTATGAATGTGGAGGATATATACAATGTATAGATGTTGAATGTATAGATCTACACATGAATGTATTCTGATATTGAAATTGCTGAATTGATGTTTTGATGAGTCATAAATGCCGCTGTGTGAAGCTGATTAACACGGTTGTCTCGTGTCGTCTTTTCCTCGTCGTTCACAGGTATTCAAAATAATAAGTGTTAGACATCCTCAAGATGTTAAAGTACTTGGGGACTTGTTAGGCGATGCTATATATGAAACCTTGTGTTGTGGCTTTGAATTTGGATTTTTGGATGTCAATTGTAGTTCCCAGTACAACACACATGACCGTGCAGACGTGCATAAGCATGTACGAATGTGGAGGATATATACAATGTATAGATGTTGAATGTATAGATCTACACATGAATGTACTCTGATATTGAAATTGCTGAATTGATGTTTTGATGAGTAAATGAGTTAGTCATAAATGCCGCTGTGTGAAGCTGATTAACACGGTTGTCTCGTGTCGTCTTTTCCTCGTCGTTCACAGTGCTACCTGCCTGTGATGCCTTTGGACCGACCCAGGTATCCCCTAGGCCTGAGGCCGGTTACAATTGGGCGTCGCAGGCAGGTAGCACTGTGAACGACGAGGAAAAGACGACACGAGACAACCGTGTTATAGGTATCTGCAGCGAATGGCACAGCGGATCCCTTTGATGGATGGGCTAATGTTGGGTTGCAGATACGGAGTGGAAACCATGGACATGCTGACATACAAGTTCCCATACTAATCAGTACGAGTTATGTTAACTGTCCTCTCGTAGGAAGCAATGTGATTGCAGAAATGATCAAAGAGAACAATGAACAGGTGGACATTGTAGCCATACTGAAAGAAGCATGAGTGTCAGCGAACGCACAGTAGAGACCTTGATTTCTGTTCTTCAGAAATTGGGCCCTGATGAGACATTCCTCCAGTACCCTGTGTGTGTTGGGAAGAAGGGACTCATTCCTGCGGGCAAGATATGGGAGGTGAAGTGCAGAGTCAGAGCATGGCCCAAGGGGGGGAACAATGCTATTTGAGCCCAGTATAGGGAACAACTGCCCTGAGGGGCTAGAGCCGTTCTCTTCGTTAGTACATGTACCCAGTGGGCCGACAATTTTAAAAAAAAAATTCCCATTCAGAATGTTAGTAAACATGACATTCATCTTTCACAGAGAACTATTCTGGGCTCAATTGAGGAAGTTACTGGGGTCATGCCCAATGTATGTGAATGTAGCCACAAGGGGGCACAAGCCAGTGACTTATTGTGCCGGTCCCAAGCCCGGATAAATACAGAGGGTTGTGTCAGGAAGGGCATCCGACGTAATTTTTTTTTGCCAAAACAAATATGCGAATCAAACCTATGAATCCCATACTCGGTCGAGGCCCGGGTTAACAACGGCCACCATTGGTACTGTTGACCTTCAGGGTGCCAGTGGAAAATGGACTACTGTTGGTCGAAGAAGGAGAGGAGGGAGGTGTGCCCGGAGGAAAAGAGAGAGATGGAACGCCAAGAGTATAGAACTAAGAGTAGGAACTTCGAAAGTAGGAACAATGACAGGTAAAGGTAGAGAGCTGGTTTACATGAGGCAGAGAAGGAAGGTAGACATACTGTGTGTCCAGGAGACCAAGTGGAAAGGGAGCAAGGCTAGAGGCTTAGGGTCAGGGTTTAAGTTGTTCTATCATGGTGAAGACAGAAAGAGAAATGGAGTTGGGGTTATCTTAAAAGAGGAGTTTGTTAGGAATGTCTTAGAAGTAAAAAGAGTATCAGATAGAATGATGAGTCTGAAGCTAGAAATTGAAGGTGTGATGTTCTATGTTGTTTGTGGGTATGCCCCACAAGTCGGATGTGAGCTGGCGGAGAAGGAGGAATTTTGGTTGGACTTTCATGAAGTCATACAGAACATCCCGAGAAGTGAGAGGGTTGTAATTGGTGGAGACTTCAATGGACATGTTGGCGCAGGAAACAAAGATGATGAGGAGGTGATGGGTAGGTTTGGACTCCAGATGAGGAACGCTGAAGGACAGATGGTGGTTGACTTTGCTAAGAGAATGCAAATGGCTATTGTGAATACTTTCTTTCAGAAGAGACAGGAACATAGTGTGGACTATAAGAGTGGAGGCAGAAGTACACAGGTAGACTACATTTTGTGTCAACGGCACCATCTAAAAGAAATCAGTGACTGCAAAGTAGTGGTTGGTGAGATTGTAGCCAGACAGCATAGGTTGGTGGTGTGTAGGATGACGCTGGCAGTGAGGAAGATGAAGAAACCAAAGGCTGAAGTGAGGACAAAATGGTGGAAGTTGAAAAAGGAAGAGTGTTGAATGACAATTAGGAAGGAGGTAAGACAAGCACTGGGTGGGAAAGAGGTCCTTCCAGATGACTGGCAAACTACAGCGAACATAATCAGAGACACAGGTCGGAAAGTACTTGGTGTATCGAGTGGAAGAAAGGTAGATAAGGAGACTTGGTGGTGGAATGGGGAGTTGCGAGTGTATACAGTAAAAGAGGTTAGCAAAGAAGAAGTGGGACACTGAGAGGACGGACGAGAGGAGACAGCAGTACAAGGAGATGCAGCGCACGGTTAAAGTAAAGGTGGCAAAGGCCAAAGAAGAGGCCTATGATGACTTATATGCTCGGCTGGACAGCAAGGAAGGTGAGACTGATCTTTACAGGCTGGCGAGAGAGAGAGACAAAGACGGTAAGGACCTGCAACATGTTCGGGTGATTAAGGATAGAGATGGCAATGTATTAACAGGTGGCAGTAGTGTGATGGCAAAATGGAAAGAGTACGTTGAAGAATTGATGAATGAGGAAAATGAGAAGGAACAAAGAGTGGAAGACGTGAATGTTGTGGACCAAGACGTAGCAAGCATTAGCCAGGATGAAGTGAGGAGGGCTATGAAGAGGATGAAGGGGGGAAAGGCACTCGGTCCTGATGATTTACCAATCGAGGTATAGAAGTGTCTTGGAGAGGTGGCGGTGGTGTTCCTGACCGGGTTATTCAACAAGATCTTAGATGGTGAACAGATGCCTGAAGAATGGAGACGAAGTGTACTCGTGCCCATTTTTAAGAACAAAGGAGATGTGCAGAGTTGTACTAAATACAGAGGAATAAAGTTGATGAGCCATACAATGAAACTCTGGGAAAGAGTAGTTGATGCTAGACTAAGAGCAGAAGTGAACATTTGTGAGCAGCAGTATTGCTTCATGCCAAAAAAGAGTACGGCAGATGCAATGTTTGCTTTAAGAATGCTGATAGAGAACTACATAGAAGGTCAGAAGGAATTGCATTGTGTCTTTGTAGATCTGGAGAAAGCGTACGACAGGGTGCCCAGAGAAGAGCTGTGGCATGCATGAGGAAGTCTGGAGTGACGGAAAAGTATGTGAGAGCGGTACAAGACATGTATCATCACTGTAAGACAGTTGTGAGGTGTGCTGTCGGTATGACTGAGGAATTCAAGGTGGAGGTGGGACTCCACCAGGGGTCAGCTCTGAGCCCCTTCTTGTTTGCTATGGTGATGGACAGGCTGACAGACGATATTAGACAAGAATCTCCTTGGACCATGATGTTTGCAGATGACATTGTGATCTGTAGCGAGAACAGGGAACAGGTGGCGGTGAAACTAGAGCTGTGGAGATATGCCCTGGAAAGGAGAGGAATGAAGATCAGTCGCAGCAAGACGGAATATATGTGTATGAATGAGAGGGATCCAATTGCAAGAGTGATGCTACAGGGAGAAGAGATAAAGAAGGTGGAGGATGTTAAGTACTTGGGGTCAACTGTCCAGAGCAATGGAGAGTGTGGAAAAGAGGTGAAGAAGCGTGTCCAGGCAGGCTGGAGCGGCTGGAGAAAAATGTCAGGTGTGATGTGTGATAGAAGGGTTTCAGCTAGGATTAAAGGAAAAGTGTATAAAACCGTGGTGAGACCAGCCATGATGTGTGGACTGGAGACAGTGCCACTGAAGAAAAGACAGGAAGCAGAGCTGGAGGTAGCAGAGCTGAAGATGTTGAGGTTTTCTTTGGGAGTGACCAGGTTGGATAGGATCAGGAATGAGTACTTTAGAGGGACAACTCATATTAGAGGCGTGGGAGAGAAAGTCAGAGAGGCCAGACTGAGATGGTTTGGACATGTGCAGAGGAGAGAGACTGACTATATCGGGAGAAGGATGCTGAGTCTTGAACTGCCAGACAGGAGACCGAGAGGAAGACCGAAGAGGAGGTTTATGGATGTGGTCAAAGAGGACATGAAGGTAGCTGGTGTGAGAGAAGAGGATGCACAGAACCGGGATGGATGGAGGACATTGATTCGCTGTGGCGACCCCTGAGGGGAAAAGCCGAAAGGAAAAGAAGACTGGGGTCATGCCCTTTAAAGAGTGCTCCGACAGTCCAAAGCCGCTAAACAGTCCCACCGTTAAAATCTGCTCGGCTCTGAGCACAGACAAGTGGCATCCTCCGGTTGGCTTGTCACATCTCAAAGAGGAGGAACAGGGGATTGCCAGAGACATGCATGTATGAAGAGTCAGATGTCTTTGCAAGAGGTGATGCTGATATAGGTTGCATTCCAAACTTGCAACTCAAGGTCCAACTCACTGACAACACGCCGGTGCAAAAGCGTTACAATGCCATTCCAAA
This sequence comes from Hippocampus bargibanti, assembly GCF_051943395.1. Classification (NCBI taxonomy): domain Eukaryota; kingdom Metazoa; phylum Chordata; class Actinopteri; order Syngnathiformes; family Syngnathidae; genus Hippocampus; species Hippocampus bargibanti. The sequence goes on from NW_028296968.1 coordinate 56,139, forward strand.
ACCCCTTTACCGAGAGGTCAAAGACTATGTGCAAAACCTACTTCACCATGATTGGATAAGAAAATCCACTTCAGCATACTCATCTCCTGTCTGTGTTAGAAACAAAGATAAAAGCTTGCGCCTGTGCGTTGACTTTAGGGAGCTAAATCGCAAAACTGTCCCCGATCGTCACCCACTCCCACGCATTCAAGATCTGCTATATCCAGTCCAAGATGGCGCCCGAGTAGGCAGCCTCAGCAAGTGCTCTCATGAGCCTTGTTTTTTTGGTTGTTTTTGTCTTGTTTTGTGTTTTCTTTTGTCACTTTGTGTTGTTGTGCGTCGTGTGGAACGGATACGGATTGTTTTTCTGCATTTTTGACCACGACATTCATCAAGGAGGAGACTGTGCTGAGCGCTTGCCCCTTTTCGACAGCATGAATATGCCAGTACTGTTTTTGAATTGGTGGAATGTCGGAGCTGAAAGAACTGCACGGGCTGTCTCTCTTGCCAAGCAGGGACAATGGATGAGGTGGGAAGGCCTAGAGAAGAGAAGGCTCAGCTGGAAGGATCTCTGGGAAATGGAGGCAAGCAACATCAGCTTCATCATCAGAGCTATCAATGACGTGCTCCCATCTCCAAAAAACCTCCACCAATGTTATGGCGAAGTTCCAACCTGTGACCTCTGTCGAACGCCAGGAACTCTCAAACACATCCTGACCGGTTGTAAGACCAGCCTCACACAAGGCCACTACACCTGGAGGCACAACCAGGTCCTAAAGAGTTTGGCAGTTGTCCTTGAGAGCAAGAGGAATACCATCAACTCCTTGCCAATGCGAGCCACCACGTCCAGCACAGCACCATTGACCTTCATCCGAGAGGGACAGGAAAAGCCCAACCATCCTACTGCCAAACCAGAAGTTGGACAGCTATCCGGGGCCCGCGATTGGGAGATGCGGGTTGACATTGGCCAGCAATTGGTTTTCCCAGCAGAGATTGCAGCCACCACCCTCAGACCAGACTTGGTGCTCTGGTCCTCGTCACTCAAGGCTGTCTACATCGCAGAACTCACAGTCTCGTGGGAAAACTCTGTTGAAGAGGCGCAAGAAGCTGCGCTATACAGAACTCGCAGTGGATGCGCAACAGCGGGGATGGAAAACCAAGGTATATCCAATTGAAGTTGGATGCAGAAGGTTTGTGGCGTCCTCCACAATTAGGCTGCTAAAAGACCTGGGTATCCATGGACAGGCTCTGCGGCACACAGTTAGGTCACTCTCTGAAGCGGCAGAAAGAAGCAGCCACTGGCTCTGGATGAAGAGGAATGAGCCTTGTTAGGCTCATAGGTCAGCAACCTAAGACCCCCCGCCCCCCTACCAGCTTCTGAACATCTGATTGGGCATGGGACACAAGCACAGGCGTGATCAACCTGTCGCTGGCCACCATCGATGAGGGTGTCTAGTGATTAAAAGGCCCAAACACCCAATGATTCTTTGGCACACTACTGACGATGTGTCCCAAATTCAAAACCTCCCATCCCTGAGGCAGCTCCAACATCATGTCCAGTGGTTCATGATTCTCTTCTCTTCTCTCTCTCTCTCTCTCTCTCTCTCTCTCTCTCTCTCTCTCTCTCTCTCTCTCTCTCTCTCTCTCTCTCTCTCTCCCCTATCTCTCTCTCTCTATCTATCTCAATCTCTCTATATCTCTATCTCTCTCTATATATCTCTATCTCTCTAGCTCTCTCTCTCTCTCTCTCTCTCTCTCTCTCTGTATCTCTCTCTCTCTCTCTCTATCTCTATCTCTATCTCTATCTCTATCTCTATCTCTATCTCTATCTCTATCTATCTCTATAAATCTCTATCTCTCTCTCTCTCTCTCTCTCTCTCTCTCTCTCTCTCTCTCTCTCTCTCTATTTCTTTATCTCTTTATTTCTCTATCTCTCTATCTCTCTCTCTCTCGCTATATCTCTGTCTATCTATCTATCTATCTATCTATCTATCTATCTATCTATCTATCTATCTATCTATCTATCTATCTATCTATCTATCTATCTATCTATCTATCTATCTATCTATCTATCTCTCTTTCTCTCTCTCTCTCTCTCTCTCTTCTCTCTCTCTCTCTCTCTCTCTCTCTCTCTCTCTCTCTCTCTCTCTCTCTCTCTCTCTCTCTCTCTCTCTCTTTCTCTCTCTCTCTCTCTCTCTCTCTCTCTCTTTCTAACTATCTCTCGATCTCTATCTATCTATCTATCTATCTATCTATCTATCTATCTATCTATCTATCTATCTATCTATCTATCTATCTATCTATCTATCTATCTATCTATCTATCTATCTATCTATCTATCTATCTATCTATCTATCTATCTATCTATCTATCTATCTATCTATCTATCTATCTATCTATCTATCTATCTATCTATCTATCTATCTATCTATCTATCTATCTATCTCTATCTATGTCTATCTGTCTATCTATGTCTATCTGTCTATCTGTCTATCTAGTCTAACTGTCTATCTGTCTATCCAGTCTATCTGTCTATCTGTCTATCTAGTCTATCTGTCTATCTAGTCTATCTATCTAGTCTATCTAGTCTATCTAGTCTATCTGTCTATCTCTCTATCTATCTCACTCTACCTCTCTCTCTCACTCTCTCCCTCTCTCTCTCTCTCTCTGTCTATCTCTCTATATCTCTAAATCTATCTCTCCCTTTACCTCTACCCTCTCTATCTCTCTACCTCTCTCTATCTCTACCTCTACCTCTAAATCTCTATCTCTCTCTCTATCTCTATTTATCTCTATCTCTATTTCTATTTCTCTCTCTATCTCTACCTCTCTCTCTTTATCTCTCTCTCTATCTCTCTTTCTCTATCTGTCTCTTTCTCTATCTCTAAATCTATCTCCCTATCTCTCTCTATCTATATCTCTACCTCTACCCTCTCTATCTCTCTACCTCTCTCTATCTCTACCTCTACCTCTAAATCTCTATCTCGCTCTATCTCTCTATCTTTAAACATCATTCATTCATTCATTTCATTTAAACAGCTTCTTCCCCCAAGCCATTAACTCTTTGAACTCTTTGAACTCTTTCAAATGTAGCCAAAATGGAACTGTATAGTGCCACTTAGCAGTTTTTTTTGACGACGATACTAGTGCAGCGTGTTCTACCGGAAACAAATTCCTTGTGTGTTGTACATACTTGGCAATAAAGATAATTCTGATTCTGATTCTGATCTCTCTCTCTCTGTCTCTATTTATCTCTATCTCTATTTCTCTCTTTCTCTCTCTATCTCTCTCTATCTCTACCTACCTCTCTACCTACCTCTCGATCTCTCTATCTCTCTACCTCTATCTCTACCTCTACCCTCTCAATCTCTAGATCTCTATCTCTAGATCTCTCTCTCTATCTCTCTGTATCTCTCTCTCTATGTCTCTCTCTATCTGTCTTTCTCTCTCTATCTATCTTTACATCTCTCTCCATATCTCTCTCACTACTGACGATGGCACACGACAGACGATGTGTGTCATCTATGATGTCCCAAAGTCACAACCTCCCATCCCTGAGGCACAGCTCCCACACCACTCTCAACATCAAGGCTAATCTCATGTGAGGACCATCCATTGGCACAAATGGACAGAATAACATCACGTCCAGTGTTTCATGATTCTCGTCAATGGATGCTACAGCTGCGTGTTTGCTTTCAACATTTAGCTTGTAGTCGACGTGCACATTCCACCATGATGACCCTGATCCACTGGTGGAAAGACGCTTTGATCCTCTCCTCTTTCATCCAGAACTGCTTCATGTCATCACAAAGAGGGTACAGCAAGTCCTGAAGAATGAATGTCTCTCTGTGTCTTTGTTTTGTCATATTGTCTCTATGTAACGGAGTTGTGCACTTAGATTATTAAATTATGAAGGAAGTGACGCAACGGCGCACAGTGTGGCACTATGTCCCGCCCATAGTTTCCAGAACAATCTCGAGGAGATTCAGGGTGAGTCGCAATTTTCTGTTGGTTTTGATTAACGCGCATTTTCATGACAATATCTTATTTTGTTTCCCCTTGTGTACTGTCTAGTGTTATCTAATTAGTTCCCTTATTCATTTCGAGTCCAGATTACTTTTTGTGTCATTATTTACTTCACGTTTTGTCGAGTGGAACTTTGGAGCACATGTGCTTTTCTATCGCAGTTAATCACAAGACGAAACCCATGCGACTTCACCCATCCCTTCTGCCATACTGTGTTGCAGGTAATAATTGTTTCATTTCGTTTTTATTGAACAATATTTAGTTTCTTGTGTCGTGTTTCATTTGCCCGTGAGTGTCCGTGGCGGGTTGAACTGCGCGCCAGCCATTACAAGCGCACCGCGTGTTCTGCCGAGTCTCCGCCCATGATGCGTTCAGGGACATATTGTAAATAACACTGAACTTGTGTTGTATTCTCTTTTTCTGTAAATAACCACTATAGAGATAGATAGATCACACGTTGTTAATTCTGTTTTGTTATCTACAATGTTTCGCATTTGAAAACAATCTCGAGGAGATTCAGGCTAATCACAAGACGAAACCCATGCGACTTCACCCATCCCTTCTGCCATACTGTGTTGCAGAAATAAAAGAAATAAAAAGATACATCCACGCGTCTCGTCTTCATTAATACGGCAGCATTGTGGAGATGAAGACAGTCACTGTTGTGACACCCGTCACATCTATACTGTCATATTATTTGTTATTTAGTTTTTTTTGTTCTTTTGACTTCAAGACGGCGCCGCGAGAGTGGCTGTCTTTCCAGCAGCTCATGTATTTTGTTTTTCTACTTTCATTCCTGTCATCACTTTGCTGCTGTGAAATGTAAATTTATCCACTGTGAGACGAATAAAGGCATATCCATCCAACAACCTGGGGGGCTACTCTTGGTTCTCAATACTCGACCAAGGCAGCGCTTACCACCAGGGCTTTGTTGATGACACTTCCAGGCATCTAACGGCTTTCAGCACCCCTTGGGGGCTGTACGAGTAGCTCCGGCTCCCATTTGGCCTAACTAATGCGCCAGCAGCCTTTCAAAGATGTATGGAGGACGTTCTTGAAGGCCTGAGGGACGAATGCTGCTCTCCTACGTCCAAATAAATGTGAACTGTTCAAACGACAAGTGAGGTAATTGGGTCGTCTCGTGTCAAGTGATGGTGACCCACATTCACTGTGTACACGGAAAATAACCCCCTCGCGTACGTCTTAAGCACGGCCAAACTCAATGCTGCCGGACATCGCTGGGTGGGTGAATTGGCGGATTTCCACTTCACAATAAAGTCCAGGCCAGGCAAGGCGAATGCTGATGCAGACACACTGTCGCGTTATCCATTTAAGCTGGGGGGAGACATTGGAGGAGTACATTGAAACTTTGCCCCCAGACGTGGTTTACACCATATGGCAGGGGGACAAGGCTGTGGCTGAGGAGGATGTGCCATAGATGGCTGTGTTGCAACTCACCTCTGATGGTGAGGATTTTCTTCCGGTGACAGTCCCCGTTATCACTCCAGATGATATCAGAGCTGCTCAGGGAGAGGATGCATCAATCTCTGAGGTAATGACACTGAAGAGGAGGGGATGAAACCCCAATGACAAAGATAAAAGACAAATGGGACCAGAGGCAAGGAGACTAGTACACGAATGGAATACACTGAAACTGGACAAAGGAATTTTATACAGACAGGCGGGGAAATGCAAAAAGCTCGTTCTCCCTATTAAGCTGAAGTCGACTGTGCTCATACTCCTGCATGATGACATGGGTCATGTTGGAGCTGACAAGGTGATCAACCTTGCAAGACAGAGTTTCTATTGGCCATTCATGCAGCACGAAAAAGAAAACTACGTAATTCGCCAGTGTTCCTGCATTTAACAGAAACGACCCACCCTTTCCAGAAAAAGCACCCATGGGCAACATCACTACTAGTGCCCCATTTGAGCTCATGCTATTGATTATCTCCATCTTGAGCCAAGTAAAGGAGGCTATGAGTATATTCTAGTCCTGGTACACCACTTTACTCGTTTCTCACAAGCCTACCCGACTAAGAATAGGTCAGGCAAGGTTGCTGCTGAGAAAATCTTTAGTGATTTTATTCCACGGTTCTCTTATCCAGAGAGTACATCATGATCAAGGTCGGGAGTTTGAAAATAGTCTATTCCAGCAGCTTCAACAGTTGGCTGGCATTGCGCATTCCCGAACCACCCCATACCATCCGCAGAGCAACCCTGTGGAACGTCTGAATAGAAAACTGTTACAGATGCTACGCACTCTCCAAGAAGAAAGAAAAGCTGAGTGGAAAGACTATTTGCCTCATGTAGTTCATGGATACAACTGTCCAAGACATGAGTCCACTGGCTATTCACCGTTCTTCATCCTCTATGGAAGGTCTCCCCGGTTGCCCATCGACTTAAATCTTTTAAAGCAGAGGAGAGTGTAGGTGGTTAGAAACGACCTCCACCTCCGTTACTGTATGTTATTCGATTAGGCTACCAAGTCAGGACAGGGCGCTACGCGCCTGTGAATAGAACAGAGGAAGACGATGTAGGCTCAGCTCAGGCATGCACAGTTAGTCAGAAATGCCGCTGTGTGAAGCTGATTAACACGGTTGTCTCGTGTCGTCTTTTCCTCGTCGTTCACAGGTATTCAAAATAATAAGTGTTAGACATCCTTAAGATGTTAAAGTAATTGGGGACTTGTTGGGCGATGCTATATAAGAAACCTTGTGTTGTGGCTTTGATGAATGAAATTGCTGAATTGATGTTTTGATGAGTAAATGAGTTAGTCATAAATGCCGCTGTGTGAAGCCGATTAACACGGTTGTCTCATGTCGTCTTTTCCTCGTCGTTCACAGTGCTACCTGCCTGTGACGCCTTTGGACCGACCCAGGTATCCCCAGGCCTGAGGCCGGTTACAATTGGGCGTCACAGGCAGGTAGCACCGTGAACGACGAGGAAAAGACGACACGAGTCAACCGTGTTAGAGGTATCTGCAGCGAATGGCACAGCGGTTCCCTTTCATGGATGGGCTAATGTTGGGTTGCAGATACGGCGTGGAAACCATGGACATGCTGACATACAAGTTCCCATACTAATCAGGACGAGTTGTGTTAACTGTCCTCTCGTAGGAAGCAATGTGATTGCAGAAATGATCAAAGAGAACAATGAACAGGTGGACATTGTAGCCATACTGAAAGAAGCCATGAGTGTCAGCGAACGCACATTAGAGACCTTGATTTCTGTTCTTCAGAAATTGGGCCCTGATGAAACAATCCTCCAGTACCCTGTGTGTGTTGGGAAGAAGGGACTCATTATTCCTGCGGGCAAGATATGGGAGGTAAAGTGCAGAGTCAGAGCATGGCCCAAGGGGGGAACAACGCTATTTGAGCCCAGTATAGGGAACAACTGCCCTGAGGGGCTAGAGTCGTTCTCTTCGTTAGTACATGTACCCAGTGGGCCGACAAAAATTGTAAAAATTCCCATTCAGAATGTTAGTAAACATGACATTCGTCTTTCACAGAGAACTATTCTGGGCTCAATTGAGGAAGTTACTGGGGTCATGCCCAATGTATGTGAATGTAGCCACAAGGGGGCACAAGCCAGTGTCTTATTGTGCCAGTCCCAAGCCCGGATAAATACAGAGACTGTGTCGGAAGGGCATCCGACGTAAAAAAAAAAAAAAAAAAATGCCAAAACAAATATGCGAATCAAACCTATGAATCCCATACCGGATCGGTGGTGGAATGGGGAGGTGCAGGAGTGTATACAGTGAAAGAGGTTCGCAAAGAAGAAGTGGGACACTGAGAGGACGGACGATAGTAGACAGCAGTACAAGGAGATGCAGTGCACGTTTAAAGTAAAGGTGGCAAAGGCCAAACAAGAGGCCTCTGATGACTTATATGCTCGACTGGACAGCAAGGACGGTGAGACTGATCTTTACAGGCTGGCGAGACAGAGAGACAAAGATGGTAAGGACCTGCAGCTGGTTCGGGTGATTAAGGTAAGAGATGACAATGTATTAACAGGTGCCAGTGGTGTGATGGCAAGATGGAAAGAGTACTTTGAAGAATTGATGAATGAGGAAAATGAGAAGGAACAAAGAGTAGAAGACTTGAATGTTGTGGACCAAGACGTAGCAAGCATTAGCAAGGATGAAGTGAGGAGGGCGCTGAAGAGGATGAAGGGAGGAAAGGCACTCGGGCCTGATGATTTACCAATCGAGGTATGGAAGTGTCTTGGAGAGGTGGCGGTGGTGTTCCTGACTGGGTTATTCAACAAGATCTTAGATTGAACAGATGCCTGAAGAATGGAGACGAAGTGGACTTGTGCCCATTTTTAAGAACAAAGGAGATGTGGAAGATTCAGCCTTTTGTTTAGCTGTGAGGATCATATGAACTTTTTATTGCCTTAAACGCATTTTCAGAGCAAGAGAAACACGTTTTCTGAACTTAATGTTTTATTCATTGTTTTAACTTTTTTTTTTTTGCGTTTAAGGATATAAAACGTTCATATGATCCTCACAGCTAAACAAAAGGCTGAATCTTCATGTTTTCACTTGTATAAGTGTCAGATGAGCACTCTGCAGCCTATATATACACTAATTTCATCATAAAACTTGAAACCATTAAGAAAACATTAAGGTCAGAAAATGTGTTTCTCTTGCTCTGAAAATGCGTTTAAGGCAATAAAAAGTTCATATGATCCTCACAGCTAAACAAATGAATCTTCATGTTTTCACTTGTATAAGTGTCAGATGAGCACTCTGCAGCCTAATTTCATCAAAAAAAAAGTTAAAACAATGTATAAAACATTAAGTTCAGAAAACGTGTTTCTCTTCCTCTGAAAATGCCTTTAAGACAATAAAAAGTTCATATGATCCTCAGAGCTAAACAAAAGGCTGAATCTTCATGTTTTCACTTGTATAAGTATCAGATAAGCACTTTGCAGCCTATATAGACACTAATTTCATCATAAAACTTGAAACCATTAAGAAAACATTAAGTTCAGAAAATGTGTTTCTCTTGCTCTGAAAATGCGTTTAAGGCAATAAAAATTTCATATGATCCTCACAGCTAAACAAAAGGCTGAATCTTCATGTTTTCACTTGTATAAGTGTCAGATGAGCACTCTGCAGCCTAATTTCACCAAAAAAAAGTTAAAACAATGAATAAAACATTAAGTTCAGAAAATGTGTTTCTCTTCCTCTGAAAATGTGTTTAAGGAAATAAAAAGTTCTTATGATCCTCACAGCTAAACAAAAGGCTGAATCTTCATGTTTTCACTTGTATAAGTGTCAGATGAGCACTCTGCAGCCTATATGACACTAATTTCATCATAAAACTTGAAACCATTAAGAAAACATTAAGTTCAGAAAACGTGTTTCTCTTGCTCTGAAAATGCGTTTAAGGCAATAAAAATTTCATATGATCATCACAGCTAAACAAAAGGCTGAATCTTCATGTTTTCACTTGTATAAGTGTCAGATGAGCACTCTGCAGCCTATATGACACTAATTTCATCATAAAACTTGAAACCATTAAGAAAACATTAAGTTCAGAAAATGTGTTTCTCTTGCTCTGAAAATGCGTTTAAGGCAATAAAAAGTTCTAATGATCATCACAGCTAAACAAAAGGCTGAATCTTCATGTTTTCTCCTGTATACGTGTCAGATTAGCACTCCCCAGCCTATATAGACACTAATTTCATCATAAAACTTGAAACCATTAAGAAAACATTAAGTTCAGAAAATGTGTTTCTCTTGCTCTGAAAATGCGTTTAAGGCAATAAAAATTTCATATGATCATCACAGCTAAACAAAAGGCTGAATCTTCATGTTTTTAATTGTATAAGTGTCAGATCAGCACTCTGCAGCCTATATCGACACTAATTTCACCATAAAACTTGAAACCATTAAGAAAACATTAAGTTCAGAAAATGTGTTTCTCTTGCTCTGAAAATGCGTTTAAGGCAATAAAAAGTTCATATGATCCTCACAGCTAAACAAAAGGCTGAATCTTCATGTTTTCAATTGTATAAGTGTCAGATGAGCACTCTGCAGCCTAATTTCACCAAAAAAAGTTAAAACAATGAATAAAACATTAAGTTCAGAAAACGTGTTTCTCTTCCTCTGAAAATGCGTTTAAGGCAATAAAAAAGTTCATATGATCATCACAGCTAAACAAAAGGCTGAATCATCATGTTTTCACTTGTATAAGTTTTAGATCAGCACACTGCAGCCTATATACACACTAATTTCATCAAAAAAAGTTAAAACAATGAATAAAACATTAAGTTCAGAAAACGTGTTTCTCTTCCTCTGAAAATGCGTTTAAGGTAATAAAAATTTCATATGATCATCACAGCTAAACAAAAGGCTGAATCTTCATGTTTTTAATTGTATAAGTGTGAGATTAGCACTCTCCAGCCTATATAGACACTAATTTCGTCATAAAACTTAAAACCATGAGGAAAACATTAAGTTCAGAAAACGTGTTTCTCTTCCTCTGAAAATGCGTTTAAGGTAATAAAAAGTTCATATGATCATCACAGCTAAACAAAAGGCTGAATCTTCATGTTTTTAATTGTATAAGTGTCAGATCAGCACACTGCACCCTATGTACACACTAATTTCATCAAAAAAGTTGAAACCATTAAGAAAACATTAAGTTCAGAAAATGCGTTTAAGGCAATAAAATGTTCATATGATCCTCACAGCTAAACAAAAGGCTGAATCTTCATGTTTTCACTTGTATAAGTGTCAGATGAGCACTCTGCAGCCTACATAGACACCAATTTCATCATAAAATTTAAAACCACGAAGAAAACATTAAGTTCAGAAAACGTGTTTCTCTTGCTCTAAAAATGCGTTTAAGGCAATAAAAAAGTTCATATGATCCTCACAGCTAAACAAAAGGCGGAATCTTCATGTTTTCACTTGTATATGTAGGGGGTTAGAAACGACCTCCGTTACTGTATGTTATTCGATTAGACTACCAAGTCAGGAGAAGGCGCTCACTCACTCACTCATCCCATGGCCTAGAAGGCCGTAGAGGGGTGACATGATGGACGTCTGGGCAGTCAGAGATCTCCAGCGCTCTCGGTCTTCGCAGTTCATAGCAGGGTGTGGAAGCTGCAGCCTGTCCATTCCTTAATGTTGTTCATCCAGCACTTCCTCTCTCTTCCTCTTCTCCGCTTCCCTTCCACTGTCCCCTCCAGGATGGTTTTGGATAGTGAGGTATGCCTTATAACGTGGCCAAACCAGGCTATTTTACAACGTTTCACCTTTGAGAGTACAGGCTCTTGTTCTCCAGAAAGGGTGGTGACTAGCTGTCTGACGTAATCATTTGTCCGGTGTTCCCTGTAGGATATATTGGCATCCTTCTGTAGCTCTTATGCTCAAAGGCCTTGATCCTGCGCTCCGTGTCTGCTGTAAGTGTCCAGCTCTCACAGCCGTATAACAAGCTGGAGAGTACTAAAGACTTGTACAGCCTGACCTTCACTGCAAAGCCGATGGTAATGCTCCTCCAAATTCGGGCCAGTCTTGTCATGGCTGATGTTGCTATTGCAATTCGTGATTTAATCTCCTTTGTGGTAGTGCCATCCTCACTCACAAAGGACCCAAGGTATTTGAAATCCTTCACCACTTCTAGGGTTTGCCAGTTCATTGTGATTTTTGATGGTGTTGTTTTATTGTAGCTATTGACCAGTATCTTGCTTTTCTCTGCGCTTATTTGCATACCGTACCCCCTCGCTACCTTTTCCAGTCTGGTGGTAAGCTCCTGGAGTTCGGCTTCGCTTTTTCCCATCAGATCTATGTGATCAGCGAACCGGAGGTTACAGATGGGTCTTCCTCCGATGAATATGGAGGTGTGAAACTCTTCCAGGGCCTCATCCATGATGTTTTCCAGAAAGATGTTGAATAGGACGGGGGACAGAAGACTGCCTTGTCGGACACCGATAGATGTTTTGTTTTGAAATGTTCCCCCATGGTGTTGTTCGTGAGAACTGCACTGCTTGAGTTGATGTAGAGTGACTGAATGACCTGGATGAGATTCTTGTTGAAGTTGTAGTTTCGGAGCACCTGCCACATCCCCTCATGGCACACCCTGTCAAAGGCTTTTTTAACGTCGATGAAGTTGTGGAACAGGTCATGTTGATGCTGGAGGTGTTTCTCGATAAGTAATCTGATGTTAAAAATCTGCTCTGTGGTACTCCTTTTTGGTCGGAATCCTGCTTGCTCATCTTCGATAATTTCCTCTGCCCTACTCTTTAGTCTGTTCAGGATGATCCTTAGCAGCACTTTGCTTGTGTGGCAGATCAGGCTGATGGTCCTGTAGTTCTGACACTGCCTTGAGTTCCCCTACTTAAGGATAGGGATAACCAGAGATTGTGTCCATTTTTGGGGCCATTGCTTGGTTCTTCAAATATTTTGACAAATGTGTGTGAGTGCTTTAATTGTCTCGTGTCCTCCGTGTTTCCAAACTTCAGCCGGGAAAGTTGTCAATGCCAGGTGACTTGCCGATCTTCAGGTTCCTTACTGCCTCCTCCACTTCTGCCTGGAGTATCGGCACGTCATCATCTTCGCTGAAGACCTTTGCGGCGTCAGTGATTACGTTCCGGTTGGCTTTTATTTTGAGGTTGTAGAGTTCTTGGCAGTACTCTGTCCATCTTCTGATTACTGCTGTCTTTTCGGTTAGCAGAGCACCATCCCCATCTTCTATTATTGTTGCAGTGTGTTGCTGCGTCTTTGTCAAAGCCTTCAATGTGGCGTATGCTGCTTTACTGTTGCCCTGTCGTATACTTGTCTATTTTTTCACACTGCTCTGTGATCCACTTCTCCTTTGTTTCGCTCATCCTCTTCCTAATATATTTGTTCACCATAGTGAATGGAACAGAGGAAGACGATGTAGGCTAATCTCACGCATGTACGAATGTGGAGGATATATACAATGTATAGATGTTGAATGTATAGATCTACACATGAATGTATTCTGATATTGAAATTGCTGAATTGATGTTTTGATGAGTCATAAATGCCGCTGTGTGAAGCTGATTAACACGGTTGTCTCGTGTCGTCTTTTCCTCGTCGTTCACAGGTATTCAAAATAATAAGTGCTAGACATCCTCAAGATGTTAAAGTACTTGGGGACTTGTTAGGCGATGCTATATATGAAACCTTGTGTTGTGGCTTTGAATTTGGATTTTTGGATGTCAATTGTAGTTCCCAGTACAACACACATGACCGTGCAGACGTGCATAAGCATGTACGAATGTGGAGGATATATACAATGTGTAGATGTTGAATGTATAGATCTACACATGAATGTACTCTGATATTGAAATTGCTGAATTGATATTTTGATGAGTAAATGAGTTAGTCATAAATGCCGCTGTGTGAAGCTGATTAACACGGTTGTCTCGTGTCGTCTTTTCCTCATCGTTCACAGTGGTACCTGCCTGTGACGCCTTTGGACCGACCCAGGTATCCCCTAGGCCTGAGGCCGGTTACAATTGGGCGTCGCAGGCAGGTAGCACTGTGAACGACGAGGAAAAGACGACACGAGACAACCGTGTTATAGGTATCTGCAGCGAATGGCACAGCGGATCCCTTTGATGGATGGGCTAATGTTGGGTTGCAGATACGGAGTGGAAACCATGGACATGCTGACATACAAGTTCCCATACTAATCAGTACGAGTTATGTTAACTGTCCTCTCGTAGGAAGCAATGTGATTGCAGAAATGATCAAAGAGAACAATGAACAGGTGGACATTGTAGCCATACTGAAAGAAGCATGAGTGTCAGCGAACGCACAGTAGAGACCTTGATTTCTGTTCTTCAGAAATTGGGCCCTGATGAGACATTCCTCCAGTACCCTGTGTGTGTTGGGAAGAAGGGACTCATTCCTGCGGGCAAGATATGGGAGGTGAAGTGCAGAGTCAGAGCATGGCCCAAGGGGGGGAACAATGCTATTTGAGCCCAGTATAGGGAACAACTGCCTTGAGGGGCTAGAGCCGTTATCTTCGTTAGTACATGTACCCAGTGGGCCGACAATTTTTTTTTAAAAATTCCCATTCAGAATGTTAGTAAACATGACATTCATCTTTCACAGAGAACTATTCTGGGCTCAATTGAGGAAGTTACTGGGGTCATGCCCAATGTATGTGAATGTAGCCACAAGGGGGCACAAGCCAGTGTCTTATTGTGCCGGTCCCAAGCCCGGATAAATACAGAGGGTTGTGTCAGGAAGGGCATCCGACGTAATTTTTTTTTGCCAAAACAAATATGCGAATCAAACCTATGAATCCCATACTCGGTCGAGGCCCGGGTTATCAACGGCCACCATTGGTACTGTTGACCTTCAGAGTGCCAGTGGAAAATGGACTACTGTTGGTCGAAGAAGGAGAGGAGGGAGGTGTGCCCGGAGGAAAAGAGAGAGATGGAACGCCAAGAGTATAGAACTAAGAGTAGGAACTTCGAAAGTAGGAACAATGACAGGTAAAGGTAGAGAGCTGGTTTACATGAGGCAGAGAAGGAAGGTAGACATACTGTGTGTCCAGGAGACCAAGTGGAAAGGGAGCAAGGCTAGAGGCTTAGGGTCAGGGTTTAAGTTGTTCTATCATGGTGAAGACAGAAAGAGAAATGGAGTTGGGGTTATCTTAAAAGAGGAGTTTGTTAGGAATGTCTTAGAAGTAAAAAGAGTATCAGATAGAATGATGAGTCTGAAGCTAGAAATTGAAGGTGTGATGTTCTATGTTGTTTGTGGGTATGCCCCACAAGTCGGATGTGAGCTGGCGGAGAAGGGGGAATTTTGGTTGGACTTTGATGAAGTCATACAGAACATCCCGAGAAGTGAGAGGGTTGTAATTGGTGGAGACTTCAATGGACATGTTGGCGCAGGAAACAAAGATGATGAGGAGGTGATGGGTAGGTTTGGACTCCAGATGAGGAACGCTGAAGGACAGATGGTGGTTGACTTTGCTAAGAGAATGCAAATGGCTACTGTGAATACTTTCTTTCAGAAGAGACAGGAACATAGTGTGGACTAAAAGAGTGGAGGCAGAAGTACACAGGTAGACTACATTTTGTGTCAACGGCACCATCTAAAAGAAATCAGTGACTGCAAAGTAGTGGTTGGTGAGAGTGTAGCCAGACAGCATAGGTTGGTGGTGTGTAGGATGACGCTGGCAGTGAGGAAGATGAAGAAACAAAAGGCTGAAGTGAGGACAAAATGGTGGAAGTTGAAAAAGGAAGAGTGTTGAATGACAATTAGGAAGGAGGTAAGACAAGCACTGGGTGGGAAAGAGGTCCTTCCATATGACTGGCAAACTACAGCGAACATAATCAGAGACACAGGTCGGAAAGTACTTGGTGTATCGAGTGGAAGAAAGGTAGATAAGGAGACTTGGTGGTGGAATGGGGAGTTGCGAGTGTATACAGTAAAAGAGGTTAGCAAAGAAGAAGTGGGACACTGAGAGGACAGACGAGAGGAGACAGCAGTACAAGGAGATGCAGCGCACGGTTAAAGTAAAGGTGGCAAAGGCCAAAGAAGAGGCCTATGATGACTTATATGCTCGGCTGGACAGAAAGGAAGGTGAGACTGATCTTTACAGGCTGGCGAGAGAGAGAGAGACAAAGACGGTAAGGACCTGCAACAGGTTCGGGTGATTAAGGATAGAGATGGCAATGTATTAACAGGTGCCAGTAGTGTGATGGCAAGATGGAAGACTTTGAAGAATTGATGAATGAGGAAAATGAGAAGGAACAAAGAGTGGAAGACGTGAATGTTGTGGACCAAGACGTAGCAAGCATTAGCAAGGATGAAGTGAGGAGGGCTATGAAGAGGATGAAGGGGGGAAAGGCACTCGGTCCTGATGATTTACCAATCGAGGTATAGAAGTGTCTTGGAGAGGTGGCGGTGGTGTTCCTGACCGGGTTATTCAACAAGATCTTAGATGGTGAACAGATGCCTGAAGAATGGAGACGAAGTGTACTCGTGCCCATTTTTAAGAACAAAGGAGATGTGCAGAGTTGTACTAAATACAGAGGAATACAGTTGATGAGCCATACAATGAAACTCTGGGAAAGAGTAGTTGAAGCTAGACTAAGAGCAGAAGGGAACATTTGTGAGCAGCAGTATGGCTTCATGCCAAAAAAGAGTACGACAGATGCAATGTTTGCTTTAAGAATGCTGATAGAGAACTACAGAGAAGGTCAGAAGTGTCATGATCTGGTTGGCGACCAACGGGGGGCGCTGTCGGCCCCGCCTGCACCTGCGCAGGTGCTGGTCGTCCCGATCAGATTGGCGACCAGCGGGTAGCGACGTCAGCCCTGCCGGCAGCCTCGCAGGTGCTGGTCGTTATAATCAATAACATTTAAAGGGACACCTGGCACGATCATCCGGGGCCGATTCATTGTTTGTTTGCTGCTTGGTTGCAGCATGCATTGTGTACGTGTTTGTTTAACCTTGGCGGACTTTTACACTTGGTTTTCTTTTGCTACTTTGTATTTTTTCCATTCAGATCATTTTGATGTTTTACATTTTGTTCCTGCTGACTTTATTTTAATACAATTTGTCAAACAACCTCCTGCTCCCTCCTGCCTGCTTTTTGGGATCCGAACCCGCCATCACCACCTCGCAAACCGTGACAAGAAGGAATTGCATTGTGTCTTTGTAGATCTGGAGAAAGCGTACGACAGGGTGCCCAGAGAAGAGCTGTGGCATGCATGAGGAAGTCTGGAGTGACGGAAAAGTATGTGAGAGCGGTACAAGACATGTATCATCACTGTAAGACAGTTGTGAGGTGTGCTGTCGGTATGACTGAGGAATTCAAGGTGGAGGTGGGACTCCACCAGGGGTCAGCTCTGAGCCCCTTCATGTTTGCTATGGTGATGGACAGGCTGACAGACGATATTAGACAAGAATCTCCTTGGACCATGATGTTTGCAGATGACATTGTGATCTGTAGCGAGAACAGGGAACAGGTGGCGGTGAAATTAGAGCTGTGGAGATATGCCCTGGAAAGGAGAGAAATGAAGATCAGTCGCAGCAAGACGGAATATATGTGTGTGAATGAGAGGGATCCAAGTGCAAGAGTGATGCTACAGGGAGAAGAGATAAAGAAGGTGGAGGATGTTAAGTACTTGGGGTCAACTGTCCAGAGCAATGGAGAGTGTGGAAAAGAGGTGAAGAAGCGTGTCCAGGCAGGCTGGAGCGGCTGGAGAAAAATGTCAGGTGTGATGTGTGATAGAAGGGTTTCAGCTAGGATTAAAGGAAAAGTGTATAAAACCGTGGTGAGACCAGCCATGATGTTTGGACTGGAGACAGTGCCACTGAAGAAAAAACAGGAAGCAGAGCTGGAGGTAGCAGAGCTGAAGATGTTGAGGTTTACTTTGGGAGTGACCAGGTTGGATAGGATCAGGAAAGAGTACTTTAGAGGGACAACTCATATTAGAGGCGTGGGAGAGAAAGTCAGAGAGGCCAGACTGAGATGGTTTGGACATGTTCAGAGGAGAGAGACTGACTATATCGGGAGAAGGATGCTGAGTCTTGAACTGCCAGGCAGGAGACCGAGAGGAAGACCGAAGAGGAGGTTTATGGATGTGGTCAAAGAGGACATGAAGGTAGCTGGTGTGAGAGAAGAGGATGCACAGAACCGGGATGGATGGAGGACATTGATTCGCTGTGGCGAGCCCTGAGGAGAAAAGCCGAAAGGAAAAGAAGACTGGGGTCATGCCCTTTAAAGAGTGCTCCGACAGTCCAAAGCCGCTAAACAGTCCCACCGTTAAAATCTGCTCGGCTCTGAGCACAGACAAGTGGCATCCTCCGGTTGGCTTGTCACATCTCAAAGAGGAGGAACAGGGGATTGCCAGAGACATGCATGTATGAAGAGTCAGATGTCTTTGCAAGAGGTGTTGCTGATATAGGTTGCATTCCAAACTTGCAACTCAAGGTCCAACTCACTGACAACACGCCGGTGCAAAAGCGTTACAATGCCATTCCAAAACCCCTTTACCGAGAGGTCAAAGACTATGTGCAAAACCTACTTCACCATGATTGGATAAGAAAATCCACTTCAGCATACTCATCTCCTGTCTGTGTTAGAAACAAAGATAAAAGCTTGCGCCTGTGCGTTGACTTTAGGGAGCTAAATCGCAAAACTGTCCCCGATCGTCACCCACTCCCACGCATTCAAGATCTGCTATATCCAGTCCAAGATGGCGCCCGAGTAGGCAGCCTCAGCAAGTGCTCTCATGAGCCTTGTTTTTTTGGTTGTTTTTGTCTTGTTTTGTGTTTTCTTTTGTCACTTTCTGTTGTTGTGCGTCGTGTGGAACGGATACGGATTGTTTTTCTGCATTTTTGACCACGACATTCATGAAGGAGGAGACTGTGCTGAGCGCTTGCCCCTTTTCGACAGCATGAATATGCCAGTACTGTTTTTGAATTGGTGGAATGTCGGAGCCCCTGTAATATGCAGCGTCTTCACAGCCCCGCTTTGTTCAGTGGAAAGGTCAGTGCTGTTGGACAGTCTGCGGCTGGATGGATGCATGGCTTGGGGAACCCGCGATAAGAAGAAAGGAGCGTCAGCGCAGAGCGCCGATGCGTATGTGGAACTGTTGCGGCTTGGAACTGAAGCAGATTTATGTGGAACAGGAGATGTGAGACAATCTCTTTTCTTGGAGAAGATGGAGCGAACCGTCACTAGATATGTGAAACGCTGGCTTGGTGTTCCACGCTGTCTGTCTAACATCGGCCTTTATGGCAAAGGGGTACTTGAGCTTCCAATCACAAGCCTCACCGAAGAGTACAAGTGCGCTAAAGTGACCCTCACAGACTCCAGAGACCGGAAGATCAGTCAAGCTGCACCCCCCCCTATCAATGGGACGGAAATGGATGCCATCCATTGCAGTGCAGCAGGCCACAGCAGCCCTAAGGAACAGCGACATTGTGGGACACGTTCAGCTCGGAAGAGGGGGGTTTGGCCTTACAAACAAACCTTCTAGGCG
>NW_028296969.1:0-44861 GCF_051943395.1 Hippocampus bargibanti
TACTTAGGGTTAAGGTTACTTTCTGGGGTTAATTGTTAGGGTTACTTGTCAGGGTTATGGTTACTTGTTATGGTTAGGGTCACTTGTTAGGGTTAGGGTAACTTTCTGGGGTTACTTGTCAGGGTTAAGGTTACTTTCTGGGGTTACTTGTTAGGATTAAGTTTACTTTCTGGGGTTACTTGTGAGGGTTACTTGTCAGGGTTAATGACTACTTTCTGGGGTTACTTGTTTGGGTTAGGGATACTTGTTAGGGTTAGGGTTACTTGTTAGGGGTAGGGTTACTTTCTGAGGTTACTTGTCAGGTTTAGGGTTACTTTCTGGGGTTACTTGTCAGGTTTAGGGTTACTTGTTAGGATTAGGGTTACTTGTCAGGGTTAAGGTTACTTTCTGGGTTTATGTGTTTAGGGTTAGTTGTTAGGGTTAGGGTTACTTGTTAGTGTTAGGGTTACTTTCTGGGTTTACTTGTTATGGTTACTTGTGAGGATTAGGGTTACTTTCTGGGTTTACGTCATAAGGTTACTTAGGGTTAAGGTTACTTTCTGGGGTTAATTGTTAGGGTTACTTGTCAGGGTTAGGGTCACTTGTTATGGTTATGGTTACTTTATGGGGTTAATAGTTATGGTTACTTGTCAGGGTTATGGTTACTTGTTATGGTTAGGGTCACTTGTTAGGGTTAGGGTAACTTTCTGGGGTTACCTGTCAGGGTTAAGGTTACTTTCTGGGGTTACTTGTTAGGATTAAGTTTACTTTCTGGGGTTACTCGTGAGGGTTACTTGTCAGGGTTAATGACAACTTTCTGGGGTTACTTGTTTGGGTTAGGGATACTTGTTGGGGTTATGTGTAAGTGTTACTCGTCAGGGTTAAGGTTACTTTCTGGGGTTACTTGTTAGGATTAAGTTTAATTTCTGGGGTTACTCGTGAGGGTTAGGGATACTTGTTGGGTGTACTTGTTAGGGTTAAGGTTACTTTCTGTGGTTACTTTTTAGGGTTACTTGTCAGGGTTAAGGTTATTTTCTGGGGTTAACTGTTAGGGATACTTGTTAGAGTTCGGGTTACTTGTTAGGGTAGGGTTACTTTCTGGGGTTACTTGTTAGGGTTACTTGTCAGGGTTAGGGTTACTTGTTAGAATTAGAGTTACTTGTTAGGGTTGGGGTTACTTGTCAGGGTTAAGGTTACTTTCTGGCTTTACGTGTTAGGGTTAGGGTTACTTTCTGGGTTTACTTGTTAGGGTTACTTGTTAGGGCTAAGGTTACTTTCTGGGTTTACTTTTTAGGTTACTTGTTAGGGTTACTCTTTAGGGTTACTTGTCAGGGTTAGGGTCACTTGTTAGGGTTAGGGTTACTTGTTAGGGGTAGGGTTACTTTCTGGGGTTACTTGTTAGGGTTAGGGTTACATGTTAGGATTGGGGTTACTTGTTAGGGTTAGGGTTACTTGTCAGGGTTAAGGTTACTTTCTGGGTTTACTTGTTAGGGTTACTTGTTAGGGCTAAGGTTACTTTCTGGGTTTACTTTTTAGGTTACTTGTCAGGGTTAGGGTTACTTGTTAGGGTTAGGGTTACTTGTTAGGGGTAGGGTTACTTTCTCGGGTTACTTGTCAGGGTGAGGGTTACTTGTTAGGGTTAGGGTTACTTGCTGGGGTTACTTGTTAGGGTTACTTGTTAGGGTTAGTGTTACTTCCTGGTTTACTTGTCAGGGTTAAGGTTACTTTCTGGGTTTACTTGTTAGGGTTACTTGTTAGGGTTAGGGTTACTTTCTGGGTTTACGTCTTAAGGTTACTTAGGGTTAACGTAATTTTTTGGGGTTAATTGTTAGGGTTACTTGTCAGGGTTATGGTTACTTGTTATGGTTAGGGTCACTTGTTAGGGTTAGGGTAACTTTCTGGGGTTACTTGTCAGGGTTAAGGTTACTTTCTGGGGTTACTTGTTAGGATTAAGTTTACTTTCTGGGGTTACTTGTGAGGGTTACTTGTCAGGGTTAATGACTACTTTCTGGGGTTACTTGTTTGGGTTAGGGATACTTGTTGGGGTTACGTGTAAGGGTTACTCGTCAGGGTTAAGGTTACTTTCTGGGGTTCCTTGTTAGGGTTACTTGTTAGGTTTAGGGTTACTTTCTGGGGTTACTTGTTAGGGTTACTTGTCAAGGTTAGGGTTACTTGTTAGGGTTAGAGTTACTTGTTAGGGGTAGGGTTACTTTCTGGGGTTACTTGTCAGGTTTAGGGTTACTTGTTAGGATTAGGGTTACTTGTCAGGGTTAAGGTTACTTTCTGGGTTTACTTGTTAGGGTTACTTGTGAGGGTTAGGGTTACTTTCTGGGTTTACGTTTTAAGGTTACTTAGGGTTAAGGTTACTTTCTGGGGTTAATTGTTAGGGTTACTTGTCAGGGTTAGGGTCACTTGTTATGGTTATGGTTACTTTATGGGGTTAATAGTTATGGTTACTTGTCAGGGTTATGGTTACTTGTTATGGTTAGGGTCATTTGTTAGGGTTAGGGTAACTTTCTGGGGTTACTTGTCAGGGTTAAGTTTACTTTCTGGGGTTACTTGTTAGGATTAAGTTTACTTTCTGGGGTTACTCGTGAGGGTTACTTGTCAGGATTAATGACTACTTTCTGGGGTTACTTGTTTGGGTTAGGGATACTTGTTGGGGTTACGTGTAAGGGTTACTCGTCAGGGTTAAGGTTACTTTCTGGGGTTACTTGTTAGGGTTACTTGTTAGGTTTAGGGTTACTTTCTGGGGTTACTTGTTAGGGTTACTTGTCAGGGTTAGGGTTACTTGTTAGGGTTAGGGTTACTTGTTAGGGGTAGGGTTACTTTCTGGGGTTACTTGTCAGGTTTAGGGTTACTTGTTAGGATTAGGGTTACTTGTCAGGGTTAAGGTTACTTTCTGGGTTTACGTGTTTAGGGTTAGTTGTTAGGGTTACTTGTTAGGGTTAGGGTTACTTGTTAGTGTTAGGGTTACTTGTCAGGATGAAGGTTACTTTCTGGGGTTACTTGTTAGGGTTAGGGATACTTGTTGGGTGTATTTGTTAGGGGTAAGGTTACTTTCTGGGGTTACTTGTTAGGGTTACTTGTCAGGGTTAGGGTTACCTGTTAGAATTAGAGTTACTTGTTAGGGTTGGGGTTACTTGTCAGGTTAAGGTTACTTTCTGGGTTTACGTGTTAGGGTTACGGTTACTTTCTGTGTTTAATTGTTAGGGTTACTTGTTAGGGCTAAGGTTACTTTCTGGGTTTACTTTTTAGGTTACTTGTTAGGGTTACTTGTTAGGGTTACTTGTTTGGGTTACTTGTCAGGGTTAAGGTTACTTTCTGGGTTTACGTGTTAGGGTGATGGTTACACTATGGGTTTACTTGTCAGGGTTACTTGTTAGGGCTAAGGTTACTTTCTGGGTTAACTTTTTAGGTTACTTGTTAGGGTTGCTCTTTAGGGTTACTTGTCAGGGTTAGGGTCACTTGTTAGGGTTAGGGTTACTTTCTGGTTTTACTTGTTAGGGTTACTTGTTAGGGTTAATGTTACTTTCTGGGGTTACTTTTTAGGGTTAGTGGTTAGGGTTAGGGTTACTTGTTAGTGTTACTTGTCAGGGTTAAGGTTACTTTCTCGGGTTACTTGTAAGGGTTAGGCTTACTTGTTAGGGTTAGTGTTACTTCCTGGGTTACTTGTCAGGTTTAAGGTTACTTTCTGGGTTTACTTGTTAGGGTTACTTGTCAGGGTTAGGGTCACTTGTTAGGGTTATGGTTACTTTCTGGGGTTACTATTTATGGTTACTTGACAGGGTTATGGTTACTTGTTATGGTTAGGGTTACTGTTAGGTTTAGGGTTACTTTCTGGGGTTACTTGTAAGGGTTAAGTTTACTTTCTGGGGTTACTTGTGAGGGTTACTTGTCAGGGTTAAGTTAATTTCTGGGGTTACTTGTTAGGGTTAGGGATACTTGTTGGGGTTATGCGTAAGGGTTACTTGTTAGGGGTAGGGTTACTTTCTGGGGTTACTTGTTAGGGTTACTTGTCAGGGTTAGGGTTACTTGTTAGGATTAGGGTTACTTGTCAGGGTTAAGTTTACTTTCTGGGGTTACTTGTTAGGGTTAGAGTTACTTTCTGGGTTTACTTGTTAGGGTTAGTTGTTAGGGCTAATTTTACTTTCTGGGTTTACTTTTGATGATTACTTGTTAGGGTTAGGGTTACTTGTTCGGGTTACTTGTTAGGGTTAAGGTTACACTCTGGGGTCACTTGTTAGGGTTACTTGTTAGGGTTTGGGTTACTTGTCAGGATTAAGGTTACTTTCTGCGGTTACTTGTTAGGCTTAGGGTTAATTTCTAGGTTTACTTGTTAGGCTTAGATGTTAGGGCTAAGGTTACTTTCTGGGTTTACTTTTTATGGTTACTTGTTAGGGTTAGGGTTACTTGTTAGGGTTACTTGTCAGGGTTAAGGTGACTTGTTACGGTTAGGGCTACTTTCTGGGTTTACTTGTGAAGGTTACTTAGGGTTAAGGTTACTTTCTCGGGTTACTTGTCAGGGTTACTTGTCAGGGTTAATGTTACTTTCTGGGGTTACTTGTTAGGGTTACTTGTTAGGTTTAGGTTTACTTTCTGGGGTTACTTGTCAGGCTTGAGGATTACTTGTTAGGGTTAGGGTTACTTGCTGGGGTTACTTGTTAGGGTTACTTGTTAGGGTTACTTGTTAGGGTTAGGGTTACTTTCTGAGGTTACTTGTCAGGGTTAAGGATACTTTCTGGGGTTACTTGTCAGGGTTAAGGTTACTTTCTGGGGTTACTAGTTAGGGTTAGGGATTCTTGTTGGGTTTACGTCTAAGGGTTACTTGTCATGGTTAAGGTTACTATCTGGGGTTACTTGTTAGGGTTACTTGTTAGGGTTACTTGTCAGGGTTAGGGTTACTTGTTAGGGTTAGGGTTACTTGTTACGGGTAGGATTACTTTTTCGGGTTACTGTCAGGGTGAGGGTTACTTGTTATGGTTAGGGTTACTTGCTGGGGTTACTTGTTAGGGTTACTTGTTAGGGTTAGGTTTACTTGTTAGGGTTAGTGTTACTTCCTGGGTTACTTGTCAGGGTTAAGGTTACTTTCTGGGTTTACTTCTTAAGGTTACTTAGGGTTAAGGTTACTTTCTAGGGTTAATTGTTAGGGTTACTTGTCAGGGTTAGGGTTACTTGTTAGGGGTAGGGTTACTTTCTGGGGTTACTTGTCGGGTTTATGTTTACTTGTTAGGATTAGGTTTACTTGTTAGGGGTAGGGTTACTTTCTGGGGTTACTTGTCAGGTTTAGGGTTACTTGTTAGGGTTAGGGTTACTTGTTAGGGGTAGGGTTACTTTCTGGGGTTACTTGTCAGGTTTAGGGTTACGTGTTAGGATTAGGTTTACTTGTCAGGGTTAAGGTTACTTTCTGGGTTTACGTGTTTAGGGTAAGTTGTTAGGCTTACTTGTTAGGGTTAGGGTTACTTGTTAGTGTTAGGGTTACTTGTCAGGGTGAAGGTTACTTTCTGGGGTTACTTGTTAGGGTTAGGGATACTTGTTGGGTGTACTTGTTAGGGTTAAGGTTACTTTCTGTGGTTACTTTTTAGGGTTACTTGTTAGTGTTAGGGTTACTTGTCAGGGTGAAGGTTACTTTCTGGGGTTACTTGTTAGGGTTAGGGATACTTGTTGGGTGTACTTGTTAGGATTAAGGTTACTTTCTGTGGTTACTTTTTAGGGTTACTTGTCACGGTTAAGGTTATTTTCTGGGGTTAACTGTTAGGGATACTTGTTAGGGTTCGGGTTACTTGTTAGGGGTAGGGTTACTTTCTGGGGTTACTTGTTAGGGTTACTTGTCAGGGTTAGGGTTACTTGTTAGAATTAGAGTTACTTGTTAGGGTTGGGGTTACTTGTCAGGGTTAAGGTTACTTTCTGGGTTTACGTGTTAGGGTTAGGGTTACTTTCTGGGTTTACTTGTTAGGGTTACTTGTTAGGGCTAATGTTACTTTCTGGGTTTACTTTTTAGGTTACTTGTTAGGGTTACTTGTTAGGGTTACTTGTTAGGGTTACTTGTCAGGGTTAAGGTTACTTTCTGGGTTTACGTGTTACGGTTATGGTTACACTATGGGTTTACTTGTCAGGGTTACTTGTTAGGGCTAAGGTTACTTTCTGGGTTTACTTTTTAGGTTACTTGGTAGGGTTACTCTTTAGGGTTACTTGTCAGGGTTAGGGTCACTTGTTAGGGTTAGGGTTACTTGTTAGGGTTAGGGTTACTTGTTAGGGTTAGGGTTACTTTCTGGTTTTACTTGTTAGGGTTACTTGTTAGGGTTAATGTTATTTTCTGGGGTTACTTTTTAGGGTTAGTGGTTAGGGTTAGGGTTACTTGTTAGTGTTACTTGTCAGGGTTAAGGTTACTTTCTCGGGTTACTTGTAAGGGTTAGGTTTACTTGTTAGGGTTAGTGTTACTTCCTGGGTTACTTGTCAGGGTTAAGGTTACTTTCTGGGTTTACTTGTTAGGGTTACTTGTCAGGGTTAGGGTCACTTGTTAGGGTTATGGTTACTTTCTGGGGTTACTATTTATGGTTAATTGACAGGGTTATTGTTACTTGTTATGGTTAGGGTTACTGTAAGGTTTAGGGTTACTTTCTGGGGTTACTTGTGAGGGTTACTTTACAGGGTTAAGTTAATTTCTGGGGTGACTTGTTAGGGTTAGGGATACTTGTTGGGGTTATGTGTAAGGGTTACTTGTCAGGGTTACTGTTACTTTCTGGGGTTACTTTTTAGGGTTACTTGTCAGGGTTAGGGTTACTTGTTAGGGCTAGGGTTACTTGTTAGGGGTAGGGTTACTTTCTGGGGTTACTTGTTAGGGTTACTTGTTAGGGTTACTTGTCAGGGTTAAGGTTACTTTCTGGGTTTACGTGTTACGGTTATGGTTACACTATGGGTTTACTTGTCAGGGTTACTTGTTAGGGCTAAGGTTACTTTCTGGGTTTACGTTTTAGGTTACTTGGTAGGGTTACTCTTTAGGGTTACTTGTCAGGGTTAGGGTCACTTGTTAGGGTTAGGGTTACTTGTTAGGGTTAGGGTTACTTGTTAGGGTTAGGGTTACTTTCTGGTTTTACTTGTTAGGGTTACTTGTTAGGGTTAATGTTACTTTCTGGGGTTACTTTTTAGGGTTAGTGGTTAGGGTTAGGGTTACTTGTTAGTGTTACTTGTCAGGGTTAAGGTTACTTTCTCGGGTTACTTGTAAGGGTTAGGTTTACTTGTTAGGGTTAGTGTTACTTCCTGGGTTACTTGTCAGGGTTAAGGTTACTTTCTGGGTTTACTTGTTAGGGTTACTTGTCAGGGTTAGGGTCACTTGTTAGGGTTATGGTTACTTTCTGGGGTTACTATTTATGGTTAATTGACAGGGTTATTGTTACTTGTTATGGTTAGGGTTACTGTTAGGTTTAGGGTTACTTTCTGGGGTTACTTGTGAGGGTTACTTTACAGGGTTAAGTTAATTTCTGGGGTGACTTGTTAGGGTTAGGGATACTTGTTGGGGTTATGTGTAAGGGTTACTTGTCAGGGTTACTGTTACTTTCTGGGGTTACTTTTTAGGGTTACTTGTCAGGGTTAGGGTTATTTGTTAGGGCTAGGGTTACTTGTTAGGGGTAGGGTTACTTTCTGGGGTTACTTGTTAGGGTTACTTGTCAGGGTTAGGGTTACATGTTAGGATTAGGGTTACTTGTCAGGGTTAAGTTTACTTTCTGGGGTTACTTGTTAGGGTTAGAGTTACTTTCTGGGTTTACTTGTTAGGGTTAGTTGTTAGGGCTAATTTTACTTTCTGGGTTTACTTTTGATGGTTACTTGTTAGGGTTAGGGATACTTGTTGGGGTTACTTGTTAGGGTTAAGGTTACTTGTCAGGATTAAGGTTACTTTCTTGGGTTACTTGTTAGGGTTAGGGTTAATTTCTGGGTTTACTTGTTAGGGTTAGTTGTTAGGGCTAAGGTTACTTTCTGGGTTTACTTTTTTAGGTTACTTGTTAGGGTTAGGGTTACTTGTTAGGGTTACTTGTCAGGGTTACGGTGACTTGTTACGGTTAGGGCTACTTTCTGGCTTTACTTGTTAAGGTTACTTAGGGTTAAGGTTACTTTCTCTGGTTAATTGTCAGGGTTACTTGTCAGGGTTAATGTTACTTTCTGGGGTTACTTGTTAGGGTTAATTGTTAGGTTTAGGTTTACTTTCTGGGGTTACTTGTCAGGCTTGAGGGTTACTTGTTAGGGTTAGGGTTACTTGCTGGGGTTACTTGTTAGGGTTACTTGTTAGGCTTAGGGTTACTTGTTAGGGTTAGGGTTACTTTCTGGGGTTACTTGTCAGGGTTAAGGTTACTTTCTGGGGTTACTTGTTCGGGTTAAGTTTACTTTCTGGGGTTACTTGTGAGGGTTACTTGTCAGGGTTAAGGACTACTTTCTGGGGTTACTTGTTTGGGTTAGGGATACTTGTTGGGGTTACGTGTAAGGGTTACTCGTTAAGGTTAAGGTTACTTTCTGGGGTTACTTGTTAGGGTTACTTGTCAGGGTTAGGGTTACTTGTTAGGGTTAGGGTTACTTGTTAGGGGTAGGGTTACTTTCTGGGGTTACTTGTCAGGGTTAAGGTTACTTTCTGGGTTTACGTGTTTAGGGTTAGTTGTTAGGGTTACCTGTTAGGGTTACTTGTTAGTGTTAGGGTTACTTGTCAGGGTGAAGGTTACTTTCTGGGGTTACTTGTTAGGGTTACTTGTTAGGGTTACTTGTTAGGGTTAGGTTTACTTGTTAGGGTTAGTGTTACTTCCTGGGTTACTTGTCAGGGTTAAGGTTACTTTCTGGGTTTACTTGTTAGGGTTACTTGTCAGGGTTAGGGTCACTTCTTAGGGTTATGGTTACTTTCTGGGGTTACTATTTATGGTTACTTGACAGGGTTATGGTTACTTGTTATGGTTAGGGTTAATGTTAGGTTTAGGGTTGCCGCTTGCCTCGACAGGTGCTTTATGGACAACTCTTGTCAGCGAAGAGGAAGCCTGGTGGTCCTACGCTGCGATACAAAGACCAGCTTAAACAGACTCTAAAGAACTGCAACATCAAGCCCAGCGATCTGGAGTCTGCTGCAGCGAACAGGCCACTGTGGCGCTCCTTATGCCACGAAGGGGTGACATAACTTGAAGACAAGCGCACCCAGAGGAGGATCGTGCGGCACGAGCAAAGACACCTTTGTGCTGCTTCAGTACCGTCTCGCCAGCCCGGTCCTGGCCTCACATGTCCTGAATGTCAAGGTTATTTTCTGGGGTTAACTGTTAGGGATACTTGTTAGGGTTCGGGTTACTTGTTAGGGGTAGGGTTACTTTCTGGGGTTACTTGTTAGGGTTACTTGTCAGGGTTAGGGTTACTTGTTAGAATTAGGGTTACTTGTTAGGGTTAGGGTTACTTGTCAGGGTTAAGGTTACTTTCTGGGTTTACGTGTTAGGGTTAGGGTGACTTTCTGGGTTTACTTGTCAGGGTTACTGTTACTTTCTGGGGTTACTTTTTAGGGTTACTTGTCAGGGTTAGGGTTACTTGTTAGGGCTAGGGTTACTTGTTAGGGGTAGGGTTACTTTCTGGGGTTACTTGTTAGGGTTACTTGTCAGGGTTAGGGTTACTTGTTAGGATTAGGGTTACTTGTCAGGGTTAAGTTTACTTTCTGGGGTTACTTGTTAGGGTTACTTGTTAGGGTTACTTCTCAGCGTTAAGTTTACTTTCTGGGGTTACTTGTTAGGGTTAGAGTTACTTTCTTGGTTTACTTGTTAGGGTTAGTTGTGAGGGTTAGTTGTTAGGGATAAAGTTACTTTCTGGGGTTAATGGTTAGGGTTACTTGTCAGGGTTAGGGTCACTTGTTAGGGTTATTGTTACTTTCTGGGGTTAATAGTTATGGTTACTTGTCAGGTTTATGGTTACTTGTTATGGTTAGGTTTACTTGTTAGGGTTAGGTTTACTTGTTCGGGTTAGTGTTACTTCCTGGGTTACTTGTCAGGGTAAAGGTTACTTTCTGGGTTTACTTGTTAGGGTTACTTGTTAGGGTTAGGGTTACTTTCTGGGTTTACTTCTTAAGGTTACTTAGGGTTAAGGTTACTTTCTGGGGTTAATTGTTAGGGTTACTTGTCAGGGTTAGGGTCACTTGTTATGGTTATGGTTACTTCATGGGGTTAATAGTTATGGTTACTTGTCAGGGTTATGGTTACTTGTTATGGTTAGGATCACTTTTTACGGTTAGGTTTACTTTATGGGGTTACTTGTCAGGGTTAAGGTTACTTTCTGGGGTTACTTGTTAGGGTTAAATTTACTTTCTGGGCTTACTTGTGAGGGTTACTTGTCAGGGTTAAGGACTACTTTCTGGGGTTACTTGTTTGGGTTAGGGATACTTGTTGGGGTTACGTGTAAGGGTTACTTGTCATGGTTAAGGTTACTTTCTGGGGTTACTTGTTTGGTTTACTTGTTAGGTTTAGGGTTACTTTCTGGGGTTACTTGTGAGGTTTACTTGTCAGGGTTAAGTTAATTTCTGGGGTTACTTGTTAGGGTTACTTGTCAGGGTTAGGGTTACTTGTTAGGGCTAGGGTTACTTGTTAGGGGTAGGGTTACTTTCTGGGGTTACTTGTTAGGGTTACTTGTCAGGGTTAGGGTTACTTGTTAGGATTAGGGTTACTTGTCAGGGTTAAGTTTACTTTCTGGGGTTACTTGTTAGGGTTACTTGTTAGGGTTAGGGTTACTTTCTGGGTTTACTTCTTAAGGTTACTTAGGGTTAAGGTTACTTTCTGGGGTTAATTGTTAGGGTTACTTGTCAGGGTTAGGGTCACTTGTTATGGTTATGGTTACTTCATGGGGTTAATAGTTATGGTTACTTGTCAGGGTTATGGTTACTTGTTATGGTTAGGATCACTTTTTACGGTTAGGTTTACTTTATGGGGTTACTTGTCAGGGTTAAGGTTACTTTCTGGGGTTACTTGTTAGGGTTAAATTTACTTTCTGGGGTTACTTGTGAGGGTTACTTGTCAGGGTTAAGGACTACTTTCTGGGGTTACTTGTTTGGGTTAGGGATACTTGTTGGGGTTACGTGTAAGGGTTACTTGTCATGGTTAAGGTTACTTTCTGGGGTTACTTGTTTGGTTTACTTGTTAGGTTTAGGGTTACTTTCTGGGGTTACTTGTGAGGTTTACTTGTCAGGGTTAAGTTAATTTCTGGGGTTACTTGTTAGGGTTACTTGTCAGGGTTAGGGTTACTTGTTAGGGCTAGGGTTACTTGTTAGGGGTAGGGTTACTTTCTGGGGTTACTTGTTAGGGTTACTTGTCAGGGTTAGGGTAACTTGTTAGGATTAGGGTTACTTGTCAGGGTTAAGTTTACTTTCTGGGGTTACTTGTTAGGGTTAGAGTTACTTTCTGGGTTTACTTGTTAGGGTTACCTGTCAGGGTTAGGGTCACTTGTTAGGGTTATGGTTACTTTCTGGGGTTAATAGTTATGGTTACTTGTCAGGGTTATGGTTACTTGTTATGGTTAGGTTTACTTGTTAGGGTTAGGTTTACTTGTTAGGGTTAGGGTTACTTTCTGGGGTTACTTGTCAGGGTTAAGGTTACTTTCTGGGTTTACTTGTTAGGGTTACTTGTTACGGTTAGGGTTACTTTCTGGGGTTACTTGTCAGGGTTACTTGTCAGGGGTAGGGTTAATTTCTGGGGTTAATTGTTAGGATTACTTGTCAGGGTTAAGGTCACTTGTTAGGGTTATGGTTACTTTCTGGGGTTACTATTTATGGTTACTTGTCAGGGTTATGGTCACTTGTTACGGTTAGGGCGACTTATTAGGGTTAGGGTTACTTGTTGGGGATACTTGTTAGGGTTAATATTACTTTCTGGGGTCACTTGTTAGGTTATTTGTTAGGGTTAGGGTTACTTGTCAGGGTTAAGGTTACTTTCTGGGGTTACTTCTGAGGGTTAGGGTTACTTTCTGGGTTTACTTGTTAGGGTTAGTTGTTAGGGCTAAGATTACTTTCTGGGTTTACTTGTTAAGGTTACTTAGGGTTAGGTTACTTTCTGGGGTTACTTGTCAGGGTCACTTGTCAGGGTTACTTGTCAGGGTTAGTGTTACTTTCTGGGGTTACTTGTTAGGGTTAGGGTTACATGTTAGGATTGGGGTTACTTGTTAGGGTTAGGGTTACTTGTCAGGGTTAAGGTTACTTTCTGGGTTTACTTGTCAGGGTTACTTGTTAGGGCTAAGGTTACTTTCTGGGTTTACTTTTTAGGTTACTTGTCAGGATTAGGGTTACTTGTTAGGGTTAGGGTTACTTGTTAGGGGTAGTGTTACTTTCTCGGGTTACTTGTCAGGGTGAGGGTTACTTGTTAGGGTTAGGGTTACTTGCTGGGGTTACTTGTTAGGGTTACTTGTTAGGGTTAGGTTTACTTGTTAGGGTTAGTGTTACTTCCTGGGTTACTTGTCAGGGTTAAGGTTACTTTCTGGGTTTACTTGTTAGGGTTACTTGTTAGGGTTAGGGTTACTTTCTGGGTTTACTTCTTAAGGTTACTTAGGGTTAAGGTTACTTTCTGGGGTTAATATTTAGGGTTACTTGTCAGGGTTAGGGTCACTTGTTATGGTTATGGTTATGGTTACTTCATGGGGTTAATAGTTATGGTTACTTGTCAGGGTTATGGTTACTTGTTATGGTTAGGATCACTTGTTACGGTTAGGGTTACTTTATGGGGTTACTTGTCAGGGTTAAGTTTAATTTCTGGGGTTACTTGTTAGGGTTAAGTTTACTTTCTGGGGTTACTTGTGAGGGTTACTTGTCAGGGTTAAGGAATACTTTCTGGGGTTACTTGTTTGGGTGAGGGATACTTGTTGGGGTTACGTGTAAGGGTTACTTGTCATGGTTAAGGTTACTTTCTGGGGTTACTTGTTAGGGTTACTTGTTAGGTTCAGGGTTACTTTCTGGGGTTACTTGTAAGGGTTAAGTTTACTTTCTGGGGTTACTTGTGAGGTTTACTTGTCAGGGTTAAGTTAATTTCTGGGGTCACTCGTTAGGGTTACTTGTCAGGGTTAGGGTTACTTGTTAGGGCTAGGGTTACTTGTTAGGGGTAGGGTTACTTTCTGGGGTTACTTGTTAGGGTTACTTGTCAGGGTTAGGGTTACTTGTTAGGATTAGGGTTACTTGTAAGAGTTAAGGTTACTTTCTGGGGTTAGTGGTTAGGGTTACTTGTTAGGGTTACTTCTCAGCGTTAAGTTTACTTTATGGGGTTACTTGTTAGGGTTAGAGTTACTTTCTGGGTTTACTTGTTAGGGTTAGTTGTTAGGGTTAGGGTTACTTTCTGGGGTTACTTGTTAGGGTTACTTGTTACGGTTAGGGTTACTGTCTGGGGTTACTTGTCAGGGTTACTTGTCAGGGTTAGGGTTAATTTCTGGGGTTAATTGTTAGGGTTACTTGTCAGGGTTAAGGTCACTTGTTAGGGTTATGGTTACTTTCTGGGGTTACTATTTATGGTTACTTGTCAGGGTTATGGTCACTTGTTACGGTTAGGGCGACTTGTTAGGGTTAGGGTTACTTGTTGGGGATACTTGTTAGGGTTAAGGTTACTTTCTGGGGTTACTTGTTAGGTTACTTGTTAGGGTTAGGGTTACTTGTCAGGGTTAAGGTTACTTTCTGGGGTTACTTCTGAGGGTTAGGGTTACTTTCTGGGTTTACTTGTTAGGGTTAGTTGTTAGGGCTAAGGTTACTTTCTGGGTTTACTTGTTAAGGTTACTTAGGGTTAGGTTACTTTCTGGGGTTACTTGTCAGGGTCACTTGTCAGGGTTACTTGTCAGGGTTAGTGTTACTTTCTGGGGTTACTTGTTAGGGCGAGGGATACTTTTTGGGGTTACTTGTTAGGGTTAAGGTTACCTTCTTGGCTTACTTTTTAGGGTTACTTGTAAGGGTTAAGGTTACTTTTTGGGCTTACCTGTTAGGGATACTTGTTTGGGTTAGGGTTACTTGTTAGTGTTAGGGTTACTTGTCAGGGTTAAGGTTACTCTCTGGGGTTACTTGTTAGGGTTAGGGATACTTGTTGGGTTTACTTGTTAGGGTTAAGGTTACTTTCTGTGGTTACTTTTTAGGGTTACATGTCAGGGTTAACGGTATTTTCTGGGGTTACCTCTTAGGGATACTTGTTAGGGTTCGGGTTACTTGTTAGGGGTAGGGTTAGTTCCTGGGGTTACTTGTTAGGGTTAGGGTTACATGTTAGGATTTGGGTTACTTGTTAGGGCTAAGGTTACTTTCTGGGTTTACTTTTTAAGTTACTTGTCAGGGTTAGGGTTACTTGTTAGGGTTAGGGTTACTTGTTAGGGGTAGGGTTACTTTCTGGGGTTACTTGTTAGGGTTAGGGTTACATGTTAGGATTTGGGTTACTAGTTAGGGTTAAGTTTACTTTCTGGGGTTACTTTTTATGGTTACTTGTTAGGGTTAGGGTCACTTGTCAGGGTTAGGGTTACTTGTCAGGGTTAAGGTTACTTTCTGGGTTTACTTGTTAGTGTTACTTGTTAGGGTTAGGGTTACTTTCTGGGTTTACTTGTTAAGGTTACTTAGGGTTAAGGTAACTTTCTGGGGTTTATTGTTATGGTTACTTGTCAGGGTTAGAGTCACTTTTTAGGGTTATGGTTACTTTCTGGGGTTACTAGTCATGGTTACTTGTCAGGGTTGTGGTTACTTGTTATGGTTAGGGTTACTTGTTAGGGTTAGGGTTGCTTGTTAGGGTTAAGGTTACTTGTCAGGGTTAAGGTTACTTTCTGGGGTTACTTGTTAGGGTTAAGTTTACTTTCTGGGGTTACATGTGAGGGTAACTTGTCAGGGTTAAGGTTACTTTCTGGGGTTACTTGATATTGTTACTTGTCAGGGTTAAGGTTACTCTCTGGGGTTACTTGTTAGGGTTAGGGTTACTTTCTGGGGTTACTTGTCAGGGTTAGGGTTACTTGTTAGGATTAGGGTTACTTGTCAGGGTTAAGGTTACTTTCTGGGGTTAGTTTTTAGGGTTACTTGTTAGGGTTAGGGTTACTTGTTAGTGTTAGGGTTACTTGTCAGGGTTAAGGTTACTCTCTGGGGTTACTTGTTAGGGTTAGGGATACTTGTTGGGTTTACTTGTTAGGGTTAAGGTTACTTTCTGTGGTTACTTTTTAGGGTTACATGTCAGGGTTAAGGGTATTTTCTGGGGTTAACTCTTAGGGATACTTGTTAGGGTTCGGGTTACTTGTTAGGGGTAGGGTTACTTTCTGGGGTTACTTGTTAGGGTTATGGTTACATGTTAGGATTGGGGTTACTTGTTAGGGTTAGGGTTACTTGTCAGGGTTAATGTTACTTTCTGGGTTTACTTGTTAGGGTTACTTGTTAGGGCTAAGGTTACTTTCTGGGTTTACTTTTTAGGTTACTTGTCAGGGTTAGGGTTACTTGTTAGGGGTAGGGTTCCTTTCTCGGGTTACTTGTCAGGGTGAGGGTTACTTGTTAGGGTTAGGGTTACTTGCTGGGATTACTTGTTAGGTTTACTTGTTAGGGGTAGGTTTACTTGTTAGGGTTAGTGTTACTTCCTGGGTTACTTGTCAGGGTTAAGGTTACTTTCTGGGTTTACTTGTTAGGGTTACTTGTTAGGGTTAGGGTTAATTTCTGGGTTTACGTCTTAAGGTTACTTAGGGTTAAGGTTACTTTCTGGGGTTAATTGTTAGGGTTACTTGTCATGGTTATGGTTACTTGTTATGGTTAGGGTCACTTGTTAGGGTTAGGGTAACTTTCTGGGGTTACTTGTCAGGGTTAAGGTTACTTTCTGGGGTTACTTGTTAGGATTAAGTTTACTTTCTGGGGTTACTCGTGAGGGTTACTTGTCAGGGTTAATGACTACTTTCTGGGGTTACTTGTTTGGGTTAGGGATACTTGTTGGGGTTACGTGTAAGGGTTACTCGTCAGGGTTAAGGTTACTTTCTGGGGTTACTTGTTAGGTTTATGGTTACTTTCTGGGGTTACTTGTTAGGATTACTTGTCAGGGTTAGGGTTACTTGTTAGGGTTAGCGTTACTTGTTAGGGGTAGGGTTACTTTCTGGGTTTACGTGTTTAGGGTTAGTTGTTAGGGTTACTTGTTAGGGTTAGGGTTACTTGTTAGTGTTAGGGTTACTTGTCAGGGTGAAGGTTACTTTCTGGGGTTACTTGTAAGGTTTAGGGTTACTTTCTGCGGTTACTTGTAAGGGTTAAGTTTACTTTCTGGGGTTACTTGTGAGGTTTACTTGTCAGGGTTAAGTTAATTTCTGGGGTTACTTGTTAGGGTTACTTGTCAGGGTTAGGGTTACTTGTTAGGGCTAGGGTTACTTGTTAGGGGTAGGGTTACTTTCTGGGGTTACTTGTCAGGGTTAAGGTTACTTTCTGGGTTTACGTGTTTAGGGTTAGTTGTTAGTGTTACTTGTTAGGGTTAGGGTTACTTGTTAGTGTTAGGGTTACTTGTCAGGGTGAAGGTTACTTTCTGGGGTTACTTGTTAGGGTTAGGGATACTTGTTGGGTGTACTTGTTAGGGTTAAGGTTACTTTCTGTGGTTACTTTTTAGGGTTACTTGTCAAGGTTAAGGTTATTTTCTGGGGTTAACTGTTAGGGATACTTGTTAGGGTTCGGGTTACTTGTTAGGGGTAGGGTTACTTTCTGGGGTTACTTGTTATGGTTACTTGTCAGGGTTAGTATTACTTGTTAGAATTAGAGTTACTTGTTAGGGTTGGGGTTACTTGTCAGGGTTAAGGTTACTTTCTGGCTTTACGTCTTAGGGTTAGGGTTACTTTCTGGGTTTACTTGTTAGGGTTACTTGTTAGGGCTAAGGTTACTTTCTGGGTTTACTTTTTAGGTTACTTGTTAGGGTTACTTGTTAGGGTTACTTTTCAGGGTTAAGGTTACTTTCTGGGTTTACGTGTTAGGGTTCTGGTTACACTATGGGTTTACTTGTCAGGGTTACTTGTTAGGGCTAAGGTTACTTTCTGGGTTTACTTTTTAGGTTACTTGTTAGGGTTACTCTTTAGGGTTACTTGTCAGGGTTAGGGTCACTTGTTATGGTTAGGTTTACTGTTAGGTTTAGGGTTACTTTCTGGGGTTACTTGTAAGGGTTAAGTTTACTTTCTGGGGTTACTTGTGAGGGTTACTTGTCAGGGTTAAGTTAATTTCTGGGGTTACTTGTTAGGGTTAGGGATACTTGTTGGGGTTATGTGTAAGGGTTACTTGTCAGGGTTACTGTTACTTTCTGGGGTTACTTTTTAGGGTTACTTGTCAGGGTTAGGGTTACTTGTTAGGGCTAGGGTTACTTGTTAGGGGTAGGGTTACTTTCTGGGGGTACTTGTTAGGGTTACTTGTCAGGGTTAGGGTTACTTGTTGGATTAGGGTTACTTGTCAGGGTTAAGTTTACTTTCTGGGGTTACTTGTTAGGGTTAGAGTTACTTTCTGGGTTTACTTGTTAGGGTTAGTTGTTAGGGCTAATTTTACTTTCTGGGTTTACTTTTGATGGTTACTTTTTAGGGTTAGGGTTACTTGTTGGGGTTACTTGTTAGGGTTAAGGTTACTTTCTGGGGTCACTTGTTAGGGTTAGGGTTAATTTCTGGGTTTACTTGTTAGGGTTAGTTGTTAGGGCTAAGGTTACTTTCTGGGTTTACTTTTTCTGGTTACTTGTTAGGGTTAGTGTTACTTTCTGGGGTTACTTGTCAGGGTTAGGGTGACTTGTTACGGTTAGGGCTACTTTCTGGGTTTACTTGTTAAGGTTACTTAGGGTTAAGGTTACTTTCTCGTGTTACTTGTTAGGGCTAAGGTTACTTTCTGGGTTTACTTTTTAGGTTACTTGTCAGGGTTAGGGTTACTTGTTAGGGTTAGGGTTACTTGTTAGGGGTAGGGTTACTTTCTCGGTTTACTTGTCAGGGTGAGGGTTACTTGTTAGGGTTAGGGTTACTTGCTGGGGTTACTTGTTAGGGTTAAGGTTACTTTCTGGGTTTACTTGTTAGGGTTACTTGTTAGGGTTAGGGTTACTTTCTGGGTTTACGTGTTAAGGTTACTTTCTGGGGTTAATTGTTAGGGTTACTTGTCAGGGTTATGGTTACTTGTTATGGTTAGGGTCACTTGTTAGGGTTAGGGTAACTTTCTGGGGTTACTTGTCAGGGTTAAGGTTACTTTCTGGGGTTACTTGTTAGGATTAAGTTTACTTTCTGGGGTTACTTGTGAGGGTTACTTCTCAGGGTTAATGACTACTTTCTGGGGTTACTTATTTGGGTTAGGGATACTTGTTGGGGTTACAAGTAAGGGTTACTCGTCAGGGTTAAGGTTACTTTCTGGGGTTACTTGTTAGGGTTACTTGTTAGGTTTAGGGTTACTTTCTGGGGTTACTTGTTAGGGGTAGGGTTACTTTCTGGGGTTACTTGTCAGGTTTAGGGTTACTGGTTGGGATTAGGGTTACTTGTTAGGGTTAGGGTTACTTTCTGGTTTTACTTGTTAGGGTTAATGTTACTTTATGGGGTTACTTTTTAGGGTTAGTGGTTAGGGTTAGGGTTACTTGTTAGTGTTACTTGTCAGGGTTAAGGTTACTTTCTCGGGTTACTTGTAAGGGTTAGGTTTACTTGTTAGGGTTAGTGTTACTTCCTGG
The DNA here is from genome assembly GCF_051943395.1 of Hippocampus bargibanti. Lineage (NCBI taxonomy): Eukaryota > Metazoa > Chordata > Actinopteri > Syngnathiformes > Syngnathidae > Hippocampus > Hippocampus bargibanti. The sequence continues at coordinate 18,600 of NW_028296969.1, forward strand.
GTTACTTGTCAGGGTTAAGGTTACTTTCTGGGTTTACTTGTTAGGGTTACTTGTCAGGGTTAGGGTCACTTGTTAGGGTTATGGTTAATTTCTGGGGTTACTATTTATGGTTACTTGACAGGGTTATGGTTACTTGTTATGGTTAGGGTTACTGTTAGGTTTAGGGTTACTTTCTGGGGTTACTTGTCAGGGTTACTTGTCAGGGTTAGGGTTAATTTCTGGGGTTAATTGTTAGGGTTACTTGTCAGGGTTAAGGTCACTTGTTAGGGTTATGGTTACTTTCTGGGGTTACTATTTATGGTTACTTGTCGGGGTTATGGTCACTTGTTACGGTTAGGGCGACTTGTTAGGGTTAGGGTTACTTGTTAGGGATACTTATTAGGGTTAAGGTTACTTTCTGGGGTCACTTGTTAGGTTACTTGTTAGGGTTAGGGTTACTTGTCAGGGTTAAGGTTACTTTCTGCGGTTACTTCTGAGGGTTAGGGTTACTTTCTGTGTTTACTTGTTAGGGTTAGTTGTTAGGGCTAAGGTTACTTTCTGGGTTTACTTGTTAAGGTTACTTAGGGTTAGGTTACTTTCTGGGGTTACTTGTCAGGGTCACTTGTCAGGGTTACTTGTCAGGGTTCGTGTTACTTTCTGGGGTTACTTGTTAGGGCGAGGGATACTTTTTGGGGTTACTTGTTAGGGTTAAGGTTACCTTCTTGGCTTACTTTTTAGGGTTACTAGTAAGGGTTAAGGCTACTTTTTGGGCTTACCTGTTAGGGATACTTGTTTAGGTTAGGGTTACTTGTCAGGGTTAAGGTTACTTTCTGGGATACTTGTCAGGGTTTCTTGTCAGGGTTACTCGTCAGGGTTAGGGTCCCTTGTTAGGGTTAGGGTTACTTGTTAGGATTAGGGTTACTTGTCAGGGTTAAGGTTACTTTCTGGGTTTACTTGTCAGGGTTACTTGTTAGGGCTAAGGTTACTTTCTGGGTTTACTTTTTAGGTTACTTGTCAGGATTAGGGTTACTTGTTAGGGTTAAGGTTACTTGTTAGGGGTAGGGTTACTTTCTCGGGTTACTTGTCAGGGTGAGGGTTACTTGTTAGGGTTAGGGTTACTTGCTGGGGTTAATAGTTATGGTTTTTTGTCAGGGTTATGGTTACTTGTTATGGTTAGGATCACTTGTTACGGTTAGGGTTACTTTATGGGGTTACTTGTCAGGGTTAAGGTTACTTTCTGGGGTTACTTGTTAGGGTTAAGTTTACTTTCTGGGGTTACTTGTCAGGGTTAAGGACTACTTTCTGGGGTTACTTGTTTGGGTTAGGGATACTTGTTGGGGTTACGTGTAAGGGTTACTTGTCATGGTTAAGGTTACTTTCTGGGGTTACTTGTTAGGGTTACTTGTTAGGGTTACTTGTTAGGTTTAGGGTTACTTTCTGGGGTTACTTGTAAGGGTTAAGTTTATTTTCTGGGGTTACTTGTGAGGTTTACTTTTCAGGGTTAAGTTAATTTCTGGGGTTACTTGTTAGGGTTACTTGTCAGGGTTAGGGTTACTTGTTAGGGCTAGGGTTACTTGTTAGGGGTAGGGTTACTTTCTGGGGTTACTTGTTAGGGTTACTTGTCAGGGTTAGGGTTACTTGTTAGGATTAGGGTTACTTGTCAGGGTTAAGTTTACTTTCTGGGGTTACTTGTTAGGCTTAGTTGTTAGGGTTAAAGTTACTTTCTGGGGTTAATTGTTAGGGTTACTTGTCAGGGTTAGGGTCACTTGTTAGGGTTATGGTTACTTTCTGGGGTTAATAGTTATGGTTACTTGTCAGGGTTATGGTTACTTGTTATGGTTAGGTTTACTTGTTAGGGTTAGGTTTACTTGTTAGGGTTAGGGTTACTTTCTGGGGTTACTTGTCAGGGTTAAGGTTACTTTCTGGGTTTACTTGTTAGGGTTACTTGTTACGGTTAGGGTTACTTTCTGGGGTTACTTGTCAGGGTTACTTGTCAGGGTTAGGGTTAATTTCTGGGGTTAATTGTTAGGGTTACTTGTCAGGGTTAAGGTCACTTGTTAGGGTTATGGTTACTTTCTGGGGTTACTATTTATGGTTACTTGTCAGGGTTATGGTCACTTGTTACTGTTAGGGCGACTTGTTAGGGTTAGGGTTACTTGTTGGGGATACTTGTTAGGGTTAAGGTTACTTTCTGGGGTCACTTGTTAGGTTACTTGTTAGGGTTAGGGTTACTTGTCAGGGTTAAGTTTACTTTCTGGGGTTACTTCTGAGGGTTAGGGTTACTTTCTGGGTTTACTTGTTAGGGTTAGTTGTTAGGGCTAAGGTTACTTTCTGGGTTTACTTGTTAAGGTTACTTAGGGTTAGGTTACTTTCTGGGGTTACTTGTCAGGGTCACTTGTCAGGGTTACTTGTCAGGGTTAGTGTTACTTTCTGGGGTTACTTGTTAGGGTTAGGGTTACATGTTAGGATTGGGGTTACTTGTTAGGGTTAGGGTGACTTGTCAGGGTTAAGGTTCCTTTCTGGGTTTACTTGTCAGGGTTACTTGTTAGGGCTAAGTTTACTTTCTGGGTTTACTTTTTAGGTTACTTGTCAGGATTAGGGTTACTTGTTAGGGTTAGGGTTACTTGTTAGGGGTAGGGTTACTGTCCGGTTAAAACTTCGTTTGTCTTTCCTGGTTCGCGCATTGTCTGGAGTTCACTTGATAAAAATATCAGCAAGTACAATAGATGGTGAACAAAAAACTACTTTATTCTAATGAGACAGAGAAAGCACTTCTCGTCTCGGTGGGACGAAGACATGAGCACAAGAGACAAAAGGCAGAAGAGCAAAAGAGAACGAGCTCCCGCTCCGACAAGTTTTTAAACATACAGAGTGGCGATCTGTTGTCCAATCAGTTGCGAACAAGTCGACCTTTCCCGTCCAATCGGTTACGAACAACTCAGTGTTGGGCGGGTCTCAGATTGAAGTTGGAGCCGCTGCCTTTTCCTTCCAACGGCTATTGAACTAATAAGACTGATAGTTTTATTTAACTAAATTAGACTGAAATTAAACGTGCACAATTCATAATATACTAAGCTAAACATGAAAAAACATATGTTTACTTAATCTAAACATGAAATAACGTAATATGTTTACTAATGTGCATAAACACTCTATCAGTTACTTTATCGGGTTACTTGTCAGGGTAAGGGTTACTTGTTAGGGTTAGGGTTAGTTGCTGGGGTTACTTGTTAGGGTTACTTGTTAGGGTTACTTGTTAGGGTTAGGTTTACTTGTTAGGGTTAGTGTTACTTCCTGGGTTACTTGTCAGGGTTAAGGTTACTTTCTGGGTTTACTTGTTAGGGTTACTTGTTAGGGTTAGGGTTACTTTCTGGGTTTACTTGTTAAGGTTACTTAGGGTTAAGGTTACTTTCTGGGTCTGTGTAAGCTCTCAGTCGTACAGGAGTGGTCCATCGATGAGAAGGTTTCTTCAGCCGTCATCTGTACAAAAGTGAAGGTTTCGGACGTTTCGCCTCCTATCCAAGAGGCTTCGTCAGCGAACTAAAGTCTGACTGGTCGTATCGGCCCCATTTATATATCCCTAATGTCCAGACCTGGTGGCGCCGGACACAGCTATGATAGGTCCCTACTCTCAGGTTGGGGGGGCGCGGGACCCCCCCCTGTGGCCCCACTGATTGTTCCTACATTCCTGACTAACGATTGGCCTATTACACCCACTCCCCCCGGTATCACCTCATCAGCATAACGACCCTCATCAGCATTGCGAAAGTTGCCTAACCTGTTTTGCCTGAGCAGGCTATTGTATTAACGATCCAAATTGAACCTCACACCACCAGACCGGTTTAATGAAGGATTTTGTTGTTTTATAAGAATCGCCTCTTTTACCCCCCTTTCAAACCATCTATGTTCTTTCGCTAAGATTTTAACCTCATTGTCATCAAATGAGTGGTTGCTAGCTTTTAGGTGCAAATGTACTGCCGATTGAGGCCCACTAGTATTATCCCTGCGATGTTGATAAAGTATTTTTTTGAGAATTTGTTGAGTCTCCCCAATGTACTGCTCTTTACAATTTTCATTCTTACAATGTATGGAATAAACTACATTACTTTGTTTTTCATTTGGTAGCCTATCTTTTGGATGCACTAATTTTTGCCTTAACGTGTTTATCGGTTTGAAATAAGTAGGAATTTTATGTTGCCAAAGGACTCTTTGTAATTTTTCAGAAACTCCTGCAATGTACGGTACTGCTACTCCTCTCCTTTTAGAATCTTGAGAATTATTGGTTTCGTTCGCTATTCTTTCTTTCTGACATTTGTTGAATGACCACTGAGGGTACCCACAGTTAGTGAGTGCTCTCCTGATATGTTTTGACTCCTTTTCTCTACCTTCAGTGCTAGTTGGTATTAGTTTAGCCCTATGCTGGAGGGTTCTGATAACTCCTAGTTTATGTTGTAAAGGGTGGTTAGAGTCAAAAAGTAAGTATTGGTCAGTGTGCATAGCCTTCCTAAAGACTTCTGTTTTTAGCGCTCTGTCCTCTTTTATAATTACTTTACAATCCAAGAAGGCTAGTTGGTTCTCTTGAATGTCCTCACGAGTAAATTTAATGTTGAAGTCTACAGAGTTGAGATGATCTGTGAAGGATTGAATTTCTTGTTTCTTAATTATGACAAAAGTATCGTCCACATATCTAAACCAGTGTCTAGGTTTTGTCCCTGGGAAGGATGTGAGGGCCTGTTTCTCCATCTCTTCCATGTAAAGATTAGCCACTATGGGTGAAACTGGTGAGCCCATAGCACAACCATGGATTTGTTTATAAAATGTTTCCCGAAATTGAAAATACGTAGTATTAAGGCAGATTTCTAATAATTGGCAGATGTGATCCGGGTTCAGTTTGGTTCTTTCATGCAGAGAAACATCCGCCAGCAGCCTCGTCCTCACCACTGAGACTGCTGCTGGGGTTGGGACAGATGTAAAGAGAGAAGTCACATCGTACGATGCCAAAGTTTCCTCAGGTTCCAATATGAGGTCTTTGATCCTCTCTACAAACCCTGTGGTGTTCTCTACGTGGTATTCTGTGTTACCAACCAACGGAGCTAAAATAGTTTTTAAATATTTGGCTACATTGTATGTAGAGGAGTCAATGCTACAAACAATGGGTCGGAGGGGGAACCCTTCTTTATGTATTTTTGGCAGGCCATAGATACATGGCGTGGCCTCTCCCGGGTATAATCTAAAATACATCTGTTTGTCTATATGTTTTCCTTTCTCTAGCTTTTGGAGACAGTCAATCATTTCTTTCTTGTATCTATTGGAAGGGTCCCTTTTTAGTTGCTCATACGTGTTAGAATCACTGATTAACCTATTTATTTTGTCTTCATAATCCAATGTGTTGAGCAGCACTGTGCATCTGCCCTTGTCTGCTGGCAAAATAGTAATATTTTTGTCTTTTTGTAGAGTAGTTAACGCCTTTCTCTCTTCTAATGTTATGTTGGACGGAGGAAGTTTGGCACTACTGAGAAGAGCTGATATTTTCATGCGTAGATCATCTGCCTCTGCATACGAAAGTTTGTTATTTTTAATAGCCGATTCAGTAGCTGTGATATAATCTATTGTAGGTATAGTTTTAGGAGTCACTGAGAAATTTAAACCTTTGGTAAGTACCGCCTTTTCTGTCTCTGAGAGATCTCTGTCTGACAAATTTTTGATCCAATTCTCCCTTGCAAACTGTTCATACCTAATTTTACGCGTGTTTACCAGTAGCTGAGATTGTTTCAGTAAAAGTAATTTTTGAAATTTACCCTTTTGTCTCTCTTTGGTTTTGCTGTGGTGCCTCGTATAACCGGATTTAGTAAATTCACACACTTCCTGATAGATTTTGTGGGTAAGATTAGTTTGTAATCGCTGATAATAAGTTTCTATTTCTGACTGTTTGTTTTTTATCTCTATGTTAAGTCTCCTAATTCGCAAATTTAGAATTTTCCTAGTATAATTTTGTTGCATTTTATCGGCTAAGTATCCGGGTTCCAGGGGTGCTTGCTTCAAGCATTTAGGAATTAACCGGCTCTGTCTACATCTAAGATTGAATCTGAGGTGGTTCTTTAAATCAGCTAATTTAAAGGTGGCCTTTTCTAAGTTACGTACCAGCAGAAGGATGTCTCTCCCAAAGTTGGCAGCAATACGTCTGTGTAAGCTCTCAGTCGTACAGGAGTGGTCCATCGATGAGAAGGTTTCTTCAGCCGTCATCTGTACAAAAGTGAAGGTTTCGGACGTTTCGCCTCCTATCCAAGAGGCTTCGTCAGCGAACTAAAGTCTGACTGGTCGTATCGGCCCCATTTATATATCCCTAATGTCCAGACCTGGTGGCGCCGGACACAGACAGCCGGACATTAGGGATATATAAATGGGGCCGATACGACCAGTCAGACTTTAGTTCGCTGACGAAGCCTCTTGGATAGGAGGCGAAACGTCCGAAACCTTCACTTTTGTACAGATGACGGCTGAAGAAACCTTCTCATCGTTACTTTCTGGGGTTAATTGTTAGGGTTACTCATCAGGGTTAGGGTCACTTGTTAGGGTTATGGTTACTTTCTGGGGTTACTAGTTATGGTTACTTGACAGGGTTATGGTTACTTGTTATAATTAGGGTTACTGTTAGGGTTAGGGTTACTTTCTGGGGTTACTTGTAAGGGTTAAGTTTACTTTCTGGGGTTACTTGTGAGGGTTACTTGTCAGAGTTAAGTTAATTTCTGGGGTTACTTGTTAGGGTTAGGGATGCTTGTTGGGGTTAGGGTTACTTGTTAAGATTAGGGTTACTTGTCAGGGTTAAGGTTACACTCTGGGTTTACTTGTTAGGGTTACGGTTACTTTATGGATTTATTGTTGGGGTTACTTTTTAGGGCTAAGGTTACTTTCTGGCTTTACTTTTTAGGGTTACTTGTTAGGGTTACTTGTCAGGGTTAGGGTCACTTGTTAGGGTTAGGGTTACTTGTTAGGGTTAAGGTTACTTTCTGGGTTTACTTGTCAGGGTTACTTGTTAGGGCTAAGGTTACTTTCAGGGTTTACTTTTTAGGTTACTTGTCAGGATTAGGGTTACTTGTTAGGGTTAGGGTTACTTGTTAGGGGTAGGGTTACTTTCTCGGGTTACTTGTCAGGGTGAGGGTTACTGGTTAGGGTTAGGGTTACTTGCTGGGGTTACTTGTTAGGGTTACTTGTTAGGGTTAGGTTTACTTGTTAGGGTTAATGTTACTTCCTGGGTTACTTGTCAGGGTTAAGGTTACTTTCTGGGTTTACTTGTTAGGGTTACTTGTTAGGGTTAGGGTTACTTTCTGGGTTTACTTCTTAAGGTTAATCTCTGGGGTTACTTGTTAGGGTTAGGGTTACTTTCTGGGGTTACTTGTCAGGGTTAGGGTTGCTTGTTAGGATTAGGGTTACTTGTCAGGGTTAAGGTTACTTTCTGGGGTTAGTTGTTAGGGTTACTTGTTAGGGTTAGGGTTACTTGTTAGTGTTAGCGTTACTTGTCAGGGTTAAGGTTACTCTCTGGGGTTACTTGTTAGGGTTAGGGATACTTGTTGGGTTTACTTGTTAGGGTTAAGGTTACTTTCTGTGGTTACTTTTTAGGGTTACATGTCAGGGTTAAGGTTATTTTCTGGGGTTAACTCTTAGGGATACTTGTTAGGGTTCGGGTTTACTTCTTAAGGTTACTTAGGGTTAAGGTTACTTTCTGGGGTTAATATTTAGGGTTACTTGTCAGGGTTAGGGTCAGTTGATATGGTTATGGTTATGGTTACTTCATGGGGTTAATAGTTATGGTTACTTGTCAGGGTTATGGTTACTTGTTATGGTTAGGATCACTTGTTACGGTTAGGGTTACTTTATGGGGTTACTTGTCAGGGTTAAGGTTAATTTCTGGGGTTACTTGTTAGGGTTAAGTTTACTTTCTGGGGTTACTTGTGAGGGTTACTTGTCAGGGTTAAGGACTACTTTCTGGGGTTACTTGTTTGGGTTAGGGATACTTGTTGGGGTTACGTGTAAGGGTTACTTGTCATGGTTAAGGTTACTTTCTGGGGTTACTTGTTATGGTTACTTGTTAGGTTTAGGGTTACTTTCTAGGGTTACTTGTAAGGGTTAAGTTTACTTTCTGGGGTTACTTGTGAGGTTTACTTGTCAGGGTTAAGTTAATTTCTGGGGATACTTGTTAGGGTTACTTGTCAGGGTTAGGGTTACTTGTTAGGGCTAGGGTTACTTGTTAGGGGTAGGGTTACATTCTGGGGTTACTTGTTAGGGTTACTTGTCAGGGTTAGGGTTACTTGTTAGGATTAGGGTTACTTGTCAGGGTTAAGTTTACTTTCTGGGGTTACTTGTTAGGGTTAGAGTTACTGTCTGGGTTTACTTGTTAGGGTTAGTTGTTAGGGTTAAGGTTACCTTCTGGGGTTAATTGTTAGGGTTACTTGTCAGGGTTAGGGTCACTTGTTAGGGTTATGGTTACATTCTGGGGTTAATAGTTATGGTTACTTGTCAGGGTTATGGTTACTTGTTATGGTTAGGTTTACTTGTTAGGGTTAGGTTTACTTGTTAGGGTTAGTGTTACTTTCTGGGGTTACTTGTCAGGGTTAGGGTCACTTGTTAGGGTTAGGGTTACTTGTTAGGGTTACTTGTCAGGGTTAGGGTCACTTGTTAGGGTTAGGGTTACTTGTTAGGGTTACTTGTTACGGTTAAGGTTACTTTCTGGGTTTACTTGTTAGGGTTACTTGTTAGGTTTAGGGTTACTTGTTAGGGTTACTTGTCAGGGTTAAGTTTACTTTCTTGGATTACTTGTCAGGGTGAGGTGTACTTGTTAGGGTTAGTGTTATTTCCTGGGTTACTTGTCAGGGTTAAGGTTACTTTCTGGGGTTACTTGTTAGGGTTACTAGTTAGGGTTAAGTTTACTTTCTGGGGTTACTTTTTAGGGTTACTTGTTAGGGTTAGGGTCACTTGTCAGGGTTATGGTTACTTGTCAGGGTTAAGGTTACTTTCTGCGTTTACTTGTTAGTGTTACTTGTTAGGGTTAGGGTTACTTTCTTGGTTTACTTGTTAAGGTTACTTAGGGTTAAGGTTACTTTCTGGGATTTATTGTTAGGGTTACTTGTCAGGGTTAGAGTCACTTTTTAGGGTTATGGTTACTTTCTGGGGTTACTAGTCATGGTTACTTGTCAGGGTTGTGGTTATTTGTTATGGTTAGGGTTACTTGTTAGGGTTAGGGTTGCTTGTTAGGGTTAGGGTTACTTCCTGGGGCTACTTGTCAGGGTTAAGGTTACTTTCTGGGGTTACTTGTTAGGGTTAAGTTTACTTTCTGGGGTTACATGTGAAGGTTACTTGTCAGGGTTAAGGTTACTTTCTGGGGTTAGTTGTTAGGGTTACTTGTTAGGGTTAGGGTTACTTGTTAGTGTTAGCGTTACTTGTCAGGGTTAAGGTTACTCTCTGGGGTTACTTGTTAGGGTTAGGGATACTTGTTGGGTTTACTTGTTAGGGTTAAGGTTACTTTCTGTGGTTACTTTTTAGGGTTACATGTCAGGGTTAAGGTTATTTTCTGGGGTTACTTGATATTGTTACTTGTCAGGGTTAAGGTTACTCTCTGGGGTTACTTGTTAGGGTTAGGGTTACTTTCTGGGGTTACTTGTCAGGGTTAGGGTTACTTGTTAGGATTAGGGTTACTTGTCAGGGTTAAGGTTACTTTCTGGGGTTAGTTTTTAGGGTTACTTGTTAGGGTTAGGGTTACTTGTTAGTGTTAGGGTTACTTGTCAGGGTTAAGGTTACTCTCTGGGGTTACTTGTTAGGGTTAGGGATACTTGTTGGGTTTACTTGTTAGGGTTAAGGTTACTTTCTGTGGTTACTTTTTAGGGTTACATGTCAGGGTTAAGGGTATTTTCTGGGGTTAACTCTTAGGGATACTTGTTAGGGTTCGGGTTACTTGTTAGGGGTAGGGTTACTTTCTGGGGTTACTTGTTAGGGTTATGGTTACATGTTAGGATTGGGGTTACTTGTTAGGGTTAGGGTTACTTGTCAGGGTTAATGTTACTTTCTGGGTTTACTTGTTAGGGTTACTTGTTAGGGCTAAGGTTACTTTCTGGGTGTTACTTTTTAGGTTACTTGTCAGGGTTAGGGTTACTTGTTAGGGGTAGGGTTCCTTTCTCGGGTTACTTGTCAGGGTGAGGGTTACTTGTTAGGGTTAGGGTTACTTGCTGGGATTACTTGTTAGGTTTACTTGTTAGGGTTAGGTTTACTTGTTAGGGTTAGTGTTACTTCCTGGGGTTACTTGTCAGGGTTAAGGTTACTTTCTGGGTTTACTTGTTAGGGTTACTTGTTAGGGTTAGGGTTAATTTCTGGGTTTACGTCTTAAGGTTACTTAGGGTTAAGGTTACTTTCTGGGGTTAATTGTTAGGGTTACTTGTCATGGATTATGGTTACTTGTTATGGTTAGGGTCACTTGTTAGGGTTAGGGTAACTTTCTGGGGTTACTTGTCAGGGTTAAGGTTACTTTCTGGGGTTACTTGTTAGGATTAAGTTTACTTTCTGGGGTTACTCGTGAGGGTTACTTGTCAGGGTTAATGACTACTTTCTGGGGTTACTTGTTTGGGTTAGGGATACTTGTTGGGGTTACGTGTAAGGGTTACTCGTCAGGGTTAAGGTTACTTTCTGGGGTTACTTGTTAGGTTTATGGTTACTTTCTGGGGTTACTTGTTAGGATTACTTGTCAGGGTTAGGGTTACTTGTTAGGGTTAGGGTTACTTGTTAGGGGTAGGGTTACTTTCTGGGTTTACGTGTTTAGGGTTAGTTGTTAGGGTTACTTGTTAGGGTTAGGGTTACTTGTTAGTGTTAGGGTTACTTGTCAGGGTGAAGGTTACTTTCTGGGGTTACTTGTAAGGTTTAGGGTTACTTTCTGGGGTTACTTGTAAGGGTTAAGTTTACTTTCTGGGGTTACTTGTGAGGTTTACTTGTCAGGGTTAAGTTAATTTCTGGGGTTACTTGTTAGGGTTACTTGTCAGGGTTAAGGTTACTTTCTGGGTTTACGTGTTTAGGGTTAGTTGTTAGTGTTACTTGTTAGGGTTAGGGTTACTTGTTAGTGTTAGGGTTACTTGTCAGGGTGAAGGTTACTTTCTGGGGTTACTTGTTAGGGTTAGGGATACTTGTTGGGTGTACTTGTTAGGGTTAAGGTTACTTTCTGTGGTTACTTTTTAGGGTTACTTGTCAAGGTTAAGGTTATTTTCTGGGGTTAACTGTTAGGGATACTTGTTAGGGTTCGGGTTACTTGTTAGGGGTAGGGTTACTTTCTGGGGTTACTTGTTATGGTTACTTGTCAGGGTTAGTATTACTTGTTAGAATTAGAGTTACTTGTTAGGGTTGGGGTTACTTGTCAGGGTTAAGGTTACTTTCTGGCTTTACGTCTTAGGGTTAGGGTTACTTTCTGGGTTTACTTGTTAGGGTTACTTGTTAGGGCTAAGGTTACTTTCTGGGTTTACTTTTTAGGTTACTTGTTAGGGTTACTTGTTAGGGTTACTTTTCAGGGTTAAGGTTACTTTCTGGGTTTACGTGTTAGGGTTCTGGTTACACTATGGGTTTACTTGTCAGGGTTACTTGTTAGGGCTAAGGTTACTTTCTGGGTTTACTTTTTAGGTTACTTGTTAGGGTTACTCTTTAGGGTTACTTGTCAGGGTTAGGGTCACTTGTTAGTGTTAGGGTTACTTGTTAGGGTTAGGGTTACTTGTTAGGGTTAGGGTTACTTTCTGGTTTTACTTCTTAGGGTTACTTGTTAGGGTTAATGTTACTTTCTGGGGTTACTTTTTAGGGTTAGTGGTTAGGGTTAGGTTTACTTGTTAGTGTTACTTGTCAGGGTTAAGGTTACTTTCTCGGGTTACCTGTAAGAGTTAGGTTTACTTGTTAGGGTTAGTGTTACTTCCTGGGTTACTAGTCAGGGTTAAGGTTACTTTCTGGGTTTACTTGTTAGGGTTACTTGTCAGGGTTAGGGTCACTTGTTATGGTTAGGTTTACTGTTAGGTTTAGGGTTACTTTCTGGGGTTACTTGTGAGGGTTACTTGTCAGGGTTAAGTTAATTTCTGGGGTTACTTGTTAGGGTTAGGGATACTTGTTGGGGTTATGTGTAAGGGTTACTTGTCAGGGTTACTGTTACTTTCTGGGGTTACTTTTTAGGGTTACTTGTCAGGGTTAGGGTTACTTGTTAGGGCTAGGGTTACTTGTTAGGGGTAGGGTTACTTTCTGGGGGTACTTGTTAGGGTTACTTGTCAGGGTTAGGGTTACTTGTTGGATTAGGGTTACTTGTCAGGGTTAAGTTTACTTTCTGGGGTTACTTGTTAGGGGTAGAGTTACTTTCTGGGTTTACTTGTTAGGGTTAGTTGTTAGGGCTAATTTTACTTTCAGGGGTTTACTTTCTGGGTTTACTTGTTAGCGTTAGTTGTTAGGGTTAGGGTTACTTGTTAGGGTTACTTTTTAGGGTTACTTGTTAGGGTTAGGGTCACTTGTTAGGGTTAGGGTTAATTTCTGGGTTTACTTGTTAGGGTTAGTTGTTAGGGCTAAGGTTACTTTTCTGGTTAGGTTTACTTTTTCTGGTTACTTGTTAGGGTTAGTGTTACTTTCTGGGGTTACTTGTCAGGGTTAGGGTGACTTTTACGGTTACTTGCTAGGGTTTCTGGGTTTACTTGTTAAGGTTACTTAGGGTTAAGGTTACTTGTCTCGGGTTACTTGTTAGGGCTAAGGTTACTTTCTGGGGTTACTTGTTAGGTTACTTGTCAGGGTTAGGGTTACTTGTTAGGGTTAGGGTTACTTGCTGGGGTTACTTGTTAGGTTACTTTAAGGTTACTTTCTGGGTTTACTTGTTAGGGTTACTTGTTAGGGTTAGGATTACTTTCTGGGTTTACGTAGGGTTAAGGTTACTTTCTGGGGTTAATTGTTAGGGTTACTTGTCAGGGTTATGGTTACTTGTTATGGTTAGGGTCACTTGTTAGGGTTAGGGTAACTTTCTGGGGTTACTTGTCAGGGTTAAGGTTACTTTCTGGGGTTACTTGTTAGGATTAAGTTTACTTTCTGGGGTTACTTGTTGAGGGTTAGGTTCTCAGGGTTAATGAGGGTACTTTCTGGGGTTACTTATTTGGGTTAGGGATACTTGTTGGGGTTACAGGGTAAGGGTTACTCGTCAGGGTTAAGGTTACTTTTAGGGTTAGGGTTACTTGTTAGGGTTACTTGTTAGGTTTAGGGTTACTTTCTGGGGTTACTTGTTAGGGGTAGGGTTACTTTCTGGGGTTACTTGTCAGGTTTAGGGTTACTGGTTGGGATTAGGGTTACTTGTTAGGGTTAGGGTTACTTTCTGGTTTTACTTGTTAGGGTTAATGTTACTTTATGGGTTTACTTGTTAGGGTTAGTGGTTAGGGTTAGGGTTACTTGTTAGTGTTACTTGTCAGGGTTAAGGTTACTTTCTCGGGTTACTTGTAAGGGTTAGGTTTACTTGTTAGGGTTAGTGTTACTTCCTGGGTTACTTGTCAGGGTTAGGGTTACTTTCTGGGGTTACTTGGTTATGGTTACTTCATGGGGTTAAGGGTTAGGGTTACTTGTCAGGGTTATGGTTAATTTCTGGTGTTATGGTTAGGGTTACTTGTTACGGTTAGGGTTACTTTTATGGTTAGGGTTACTTGTCAGGGTTAGGGTTACTTTCTGGGGTTACTTGTTAGGGTTACTTAAGTTTACTTTCTGGGGTTACTTGTGAGGGTTACTTGTCAGAGTTACTTGTCTACTTTCTAAGGTTGCTTGTTTGGGTTATGGATACTTGTTGGGGTTACTATTAATGGTTACTTGTCATGGTTAAGGTTACTTTCTGGGGTTACTTGTTAGGGTTACTTGTTAGGTTTAGGGTTACTTTCTGGGGTTACTTGTAAGGGTTAAGTTTACTTTCTGGGGTTACTTGTGAGGTTTACTTGTCAGGGTTAAGTTAATTTCTGGGGTTACTTGTTAGGGTTACTTGTCAGGGTTAGGGTTACTTGTTAGGGCTAGGGTTACTTGTTAGGGGTAGGGTTACTTTCTGGGGTTACTTGTTAGTGTTACTTGTCAGGGTTAGGGTTACTTGTTATGATTAGGGTTACTTGTAAGGGTTAAGGTTACTTTCTGGGGTTAGTGGTTAGGGTTACTTGTTAGGGTTACTTCTCAATGTGGTGCCTCGACTGGGTTAACCACCTTATCGTGGTGAGGCACTTTGCGCGTCTCCGTGACCCCGAGAGCTATGTCGGCTGGAGTCTTGTACTCCTGGCAGGGTCACCCAAGCCGAACAGGTCGGAGGGTAGAGGCCAGACAAAGAGTGATCCCAAATCCGCACCCAGGGGTAGGCGTAGGCGGAGTCCAACAGATCGGACCACCGGCAGCCCCTTGCAACCGCACTCACCTGAAGGTCGTCTCGAGTCTTCACTCTTGCCACTGGAATACAGTGAGTGCGGCCAAGTATGTGGGGGAAGGAATTGCGCGCCCCGTCCCTCACACTAAATCCACTAGTAGCGCAGGTTTCAGCTTCCACCATAAAAGTCCACTGGCGATAGGATAAAGTGACGGGGGCAGGTCATGGATGTGACTGGAAGCTTCTAGCTTGATTCCTACACAGGGGCGGTACAGGATTGATGGTCGTTGCGAAGATGGGATGGAGCAACATTATCCTTCGGCAGCATCCTGTGCGTCTGAGCAGCCCTATTCAGGGTCCGCACTGCTCACCCCTTATAGGGGAAGGGTCTAGAAAAGGTGACCTAAACATTGCTTGTTCCACCACACCTGGGTGGCCCACCGCAGCCACCAAGGCATCCCCCCCTCTGCGGTCGAAAACGAAATATAATCAAACCCATGACTATGAACCTGGCTTCCTGGAATGTTCGCACCCTCCTCGATGCTCGAGACGGGATGGAGAGACCTCGAAGACGAACTGCCCTCATCGCACATGAGCTAAGGAGGTACAACATCGATATTGGCGCACTCAGTGAGACTCGGTTCTCAGGCGAGGATTCACTCACAGAAGTTGGTGAAGGTTACACCTTCTTCTGGAAGGGTCTCCCAGAGAAAGAGCGAAGACTCCATGGAGTTGGCTTTGCTGTGAAAAGCAGCTTACTCAGTAACATCCCCGAGTCCCCCCAAGGCATCAGTGAACGGCTTATGACCTGGCGTATTCCCCTGGTAAAAGGTCGCTTCGCAACTTTAATCAGCGCCTATGCTCCCACCTTGGATGCTGACGATAACACCAAAGATGCCTTCTACGAGTCCCTGGATGCTACCATATCTAAAATCCCTGCCTCTGATAAACTTGTTCTGATGGGTGACTTCAATGCCCGAGTAGGTACTGATGCCAGGCTCTGGAAACAAGTAATCGGAAGACACGGGACGGGGAAAATAAACAGCAATGGCCTCCGACTCCTTACTCTGTGCTCTGAGCATCAGTTGATTGTAACTAACACCATCTTTCAGCTGAAAAAGAAATACATCACATCATGGATGCACCCCAGGTCCAAACATTGGCACTTACTGGACTACATCATCACAAGGCAACGAGACCAAAATGATGTCTGCATCACGCGGGCCATGCGTGGGGCTGAATGCTGGACTGATCATCGACCGATCAAGTCCAGGCTCAAGCTGAGAATTCGACCTCCTCATAAGAAACAGCAGCCCCAAAGGCGTCTTAACACCAGAGCCCTGGAGTCCCCAGAATGTGCAGCCAGCTACCGCCACAAGCTGGCAGAGGGACTTGCCAGCCTGGACAACGACACCAGTAACGGTGACCTTGATGTTGAAAGCAGGTGGAAAAAATTGAGGACAACAATTCATCAAGCTGCCTCTGAGACCATCGGCTTCACTCAGAAACGTCATCAAGACTGGTTCGATAACAGCTCAGCTGCCATACAGGAGCTTCTGGAAGCCAAGCGCAAAGCCCATACCACACTTCTCTCCAACCCTCATTCTCCACTTCTCCTCTCTCACTACAAGGCCATCCGTGGTGAAACACAGAAACAGCTGAGGATGATGGAGAACAAGTGGTGGCTCAGCAAGGCCCAAGAAATCCAGAGGCATGCAGACAACAACAACACACACGCCTTCTATGATGCTGTAAAATCCCTGCACGGCCCACGAAGACAACACATTGTCCCAGTTAAATCTGCAGACGGTTCTGTAATACTGAAGGACAAACAGCTAATACTTGAGCGCTGGGCAGAGCACTTTGACTCCCTGCTCAACCAAGTAAACCCTTCAGACACATCTGTCCTTGACTCCCTCCCAGAGCTTCCAACTGTTCCCTCCCTTGATGAACCTCCTCAGTTCACAGAGGTCCTCTCTGCAATCCGGAGCCTTAAAAACAACAAAAGCCCTGGCCCTGATGGACTTCCAGCTGAGGTCTTCAAGAGCGGCGGTTATCTCCTGACACGGAAGCTTTACCACCTCATCTGCAACATCTGGCAAAACGGGACACTTCCTCAGGAATGGAAAGACAGCAACATTGTCACCATTTACAAAAGGAAGGGGGACAAGTCAGTCTGCGGCAACAGCCGTGGCATCTCCCTACTTTCTGTTGCTGGCAAGATTCTTGCAAAAGTAATGCTGTTCCGTCTTACATCGCACATTACCGAAGACATCCTCCCAGAGACACAATGCGGCTTCAGGAAGGATCGAAGCACTCTGGACATGATCTTCGCTGCGCGCCAAGTTCAGGAGAAATGCAAGGAACAAAATAAGGACCTCTATATCACCTTCATTGACCTTACAAAGGCATTTGACACAGTTAACCGTGACATTCTCTGGACCATACTGCAGAAATTTGGCGTCCCCTCCAAATTTCTCGGCATCCTAAAACAGTTCCACAGCGGCATGCAAGCAACTGTACTTGTTGGTGGCCAGCAATCTTCCCCGTTCCCTGTGGAAGTCGGGGTGAAGCAGGGCTGTGTACTGGCCCCTGCTATATTCAACCTGTTCCTGATGGCAGCTACGCTCCTCTTCCATAAGTCCATCCAGGAAGGTGGCGGCGTACAAATCCAATTCCGCCTGGATGGTAACCTGTTTAACATCAGACGCCTACAGGCCAAGACCAAGACCCTGATCAGCGGCATCCACGAGCTACAGTATGCAGATGATTGTGCTCTGCTGGCCCACAGCCCAGCTGCCATGCAAAATGCCCTTGATACCATGTCCTCCGTCTACCGATCACTCGGTCTCGTGATCAATGTAACCAAAACGGAGGTCATGGCAAAAGAGAGTTCTCCAACCCCAGCGTTCACCCTCAGTGGCACACCCCTCAAGGTTGTCCAACAATTCAGCTACCTCGGCAGCATTCTAACACCCTCGTGTCTAATTGACGATGACGTCCAGGCCCGCATCCATCAAGCCTCCAAAGCTTTTGGCAGATTGCGTACTCGTGTGTTCGAAAACAACCACTTAAGAACTCCAACAAAAGTCGCAGTCTACCAAGCAGTGTGTGTGTCCACGCTGCTATATGGCGCAGAAGCCTGGACCATCTATCGACGCCATGTGAGACGCCTTGATGCATTCCACATCAGGTGCCTCCAACGAATCCTTGGCATCACCTGGCAGGATCGTGTTCCACACACCGACATCCTTCAACGCACTGCCTCCACCAGTATCGAGGCCATACTGGCAAAGAGGCAACTTCGGTGGGTTGGACATGTCATCCGGATGCCTAGCTGCCACTTGCCTCGACAGGTGCTTTATGGACAACTCTTGTCAGCGAAGAGGAAGCCTGGTGGTCCTAAGCTGCGATACAAAGACCAGCTTAAACAGACTCTAAAGAACTGCAACATCAAGCCCAGCGATCTGGAGTCTGCTGCAGCGAACAGGCCACTGTGGCGCTCCTTATGCCACGAAGGGGTGACACAACTTGAAGACAAGCGCACCCAGAGGAGGATCGTGCGGCACGAGCAAAGACACCTTTGTGCTGCTTCAGTACCGCCTCGCCAGCCCGGTCCTGGCCCCACATGTCCTGAATGTGGCAGGATTTGTGGCTCCAGAATCGGGCTTCATAGTCACCTACAGTGGCATCGCCGCCAGCGCCAATAACCACTGTCCAATACCCCACAAAGCAATGGAAGCGACGTCATCCTCGACTTCGATGGACTGCCAAGAGAGAGAGTAAGACTTCTCAGCGTTAAGTTTACTTTCTGGGGTTACTTGTTAGGGTTAGAGTTACTTTCTGGGTTTACTTGTTAGGGTTAGTTGTTAGGGTTAGGGTTACTTTCTGGGGTTACTTGTCAGGGTTAAGGTTACTTTCTGGGTTTACTTGTTAGGGTTACTTGTTACGGTTAGGGTTACTTTCTGGGGTTACTTGTCAGGGTTACTTGTCAGGGTTAGGGTTAATTTCTGGGGTTAATTGTTAGGGTTACTTGTCAGGGTTAAGGTCACTTGTTAGGGTTATGGTTACTTTCTGGGGTTACTATTTAAGGTTACTTGTCAGGGTTATGGTCACTTGTTACGGTTAGGGCGACTTGTTAGGGTTAGGGTTACTTGTTGGGGATACTTGTTAGGGTTAAGGTTACTTTCTGGGGTTACTTGTTAGCTTACTTGTTAGGGTTAGGGTTACTTGTCAGGGTTAAGGTTACTTTCTGGGGTTACTTATGAGGGTTAGGGTTACTTTCTGGGTTTACTTGTTAGGGTTAGTTGTTAGGGCTAAGGTTACTTTCTGGGTTTACTTGTTAAGGTTACTTAGGGTTAGGTTACTTTCTGGGGTTACTTGTCAGGGTCACTTGTCAGGGTTACTTGTCAGGGTTAGTGTTACTTTCTGGGGTTACTTGTTAGGGCGAGGGATACTTTTTGGGGTTACTTGTTAGGGTTAAGGTTACCTTCTTGGCTTACTTTTTAGGGTTACTTGTAAGGGTTAAGGTTACTTTTTGGGCTTACCTGTTAGGGATACTTGTTTGGGTTAGGGTTACTTGTCAGGGTTAAGGTTACTTTCTGGGTTACTTGTCAGGGTTTCTTGTCAGGGTTACTCGTCAGGGTTAGGGTCCCTTGTTAGGGTTAGGGTTACTTGTTAGGATTAGGGTAACTTGTCAGGGTTAAGGTTACACTCTGGGTTTACTTGTTAGGGTTCCAGTTACTTTATGGGTTTATTGTTAGGGTTACTTGTTAGGGCTAAGGTTACTTTCTGGCTTTACTTTTTAGGGTTACTTGTTAGGGTTACTTGTCAGGGTTAGGGTCACTTGTTAGGGTTAGGGTTACTTGTCAGGGTTAAGGTTACTTTCTGGGTTTACGTGTTAGGGTTACTTGTCAGGGTTAGGGTCATTTGTTCGGGTTATGGTTACTTTCTGGGGTTACTAGTTATGGTTACTTGTCAGGGTTATGGTTACTTGTTATGGTTAGGGTTACTTGTTAGGGTTAGGGTTACTTGTTAGGATTAGGGGAACTTGTCAGGGTTAAGGTTACACTCTGGGTTTACTTGTTAGGGTTCCAGTTACTTTATGGGTTTATTGTTAGGGTTACTTGTTAGGGCTAAGGTTACTTTCTGGCTTTACTTTTTAGGGTTACTTGTTAGGGTTACTTGTCAGGGTTAGGGTCACTTGTTAGGGTTAGGGTTACTTGTCAGGGTTAAGGTTACTTTCTGGGTTTACGTGTTAGGGTTACTTGTCAGGGTTAGGGTCATTTGTTCGGGTTATGGTTACTTTCTGGGGTTACTAGTTATGGTTACTTGTCAGGGTTATGGTTACTTGTTAGGGTTACTTGTTAGGGTTAGGGTTACTTCTTAGGGTTAGGGTTACTTTCTGGGGTTACTTGTCAGGGTTAAGGTTACTTTCTGGGGTTACTTGTTAGGGTTAAGTTTACTTTCTGGGGTTACATGTGAGGGTTACTTGTCAGGGTTAAGGTTACTTTCTGGGGTTACTAGTTAGGGTTAGGGATACTTGTTGGGGTTACGTCTACATGTCAGGGTTAATGTCAGGGTTAATGTTTTTTTCTGGGGTTACTTGTTAGGTTTAGGTTTACTTTATGGGGTTACTTGTTAGGGTTACTTGTCAGGGTTATGGTTACTTGTTAGGGTTAGGGTTACTTGTTAGGGGCAGGGTTACTTTCTCGGGTTACTTGTCAGGGTGCGGGTTACTTGTTAGGGTTAGGGTTACTTGCTGGGGTTACTTGTTAGGGTTACTTGTTAGGGTTGGGTTTACTTGTTCGGGTTAGTGTTACTTCCTGGGTTACTTGTCAGGGTAAATGTTACTTTCTGGGTTTACTTGTTAGGGTTACTTGTTAGGGTTAGGGTTACTTTCTGGGTTTACTTCTTAAGGTTACTTAGGGTTAAGGTTACTTTCTGGGGTTAATTGTTAGGGTTACTTGTCAGGGTTAGGGTCACTTGTTATGGTTATGGTTATGGTTACTTCATGGGGTTAATAGTTATGGTTACTTGTCAGGGTTATTGATAGAGTGTTTATGCACATTAGTAAACATATTACGTTATTTCATGTTTAGATTAAGTGAACATATGTTTTTCCATCTTTAGCTTAGTATATATTATGAATTGTGCACGTTTAATTTCAGTCTAATTTAGTTAAATAAAACTATCAGTCTTATTAGTTCAATAGTCGTTGGAAAGAAACAACAGCTCCAACTCCAATCTGAGACCCGCCCAACACTGAGCTGTTCGTAACCGATTGGACGGGAAAAATCGACTTGTCCGCAGCTGATTGGACAACAGATCGCCACTGTGTATGTTTAAAAACTTGTCAGAGCGGGAGCTCGGTCTCTTTGTCTCTTTGTTCTCTCTTTGCTCGTGTGCTCATGTCTTCGTCCCACCGAGACGAGAAGTGCTTTTTCTGTCTCATTAGAATAAAGGATTTTTTGTTCACCATCTATCGTACTTGCTGATATTTTTATCAAGTGAACTCCCGACAATACCGAACCAAGAAAGACAAACAAGAAGTTTTAACCGAACATTAATTGGTGCCGGAGAACCCGTGCCAGTCAACCAGCCTTAGCGTGAGGACTACCACCTGGGCGACCCAGTCAAGGCGAGATGGGAACACAGCTAAAGAAGCTCCCGGTGGTTAACCCGTTTTATAATTTTGACGGGAGACACGCATAGAGACGCGCGTCGAACCTGCTCCTTGACTGTCTACGGCCTACGGAAGAAACGAACATTCTTCGTTCTTCACTGAAGCCTGCTCGTGCAATCCGCGCGAGAGACGGGAAGAATCACTCCTTTCTGGTGGCGTTGTGGCTCCTGGCGTTCTGGCTGGAGGACTACACGGCAGTATTCAAGAGTTCACTAAGTAAGTAGCGCGCTAGCTAGCAGCCATTGTTTGAATGCATTGTGAGACTTCTCCTGGCCAGAGACGGTCTTTTCCACTTGACTCACGTACAAACCGGTGTGAAGCGATTTTCGTTAGGCAAGGTGGCCAAATGAGAATACGTATGCCGGCGGAGGAGTGCATATTAATGTGCACGAGACATCCACACGCCGAATTGTGATTCGGAAGTTTTCCAGAGAAAGAATATTGATCACAAGGTGGTGATAACTGGGATTCAGTTTGTGTGGTGGACCGCTTTTATTCTGAAAAGCGGAAGTATTTTAGGGCAGCTGCTATAGTACGGAGTCGAGAGGAAAGAAATAAGATCAAAAATACATTCTTAAATTGGTTTGTCTATGCTAGCATAGTGGCACAGAGAAAGTTCTTTGTCTCGGAGAGAAAAAAAAAAGGGTGGGGGCGAAGTCATTTGAGCCGTTGGTGTGTGTGTGTGCGTAAGAGCATTCCTTGTGTGTGTGCGTGAACGCGCATCCTGGCTGAGGATTGGCGCGAATCACGCCCTTTGTTCTTGGGTTTGAATCAACATCGCGAGGTGTGCTTCCTTTCTGGTGATAGTTAAAGAAGGAATTTGTTGTTGCAATCGTGAAAATGGGTGCTATTTTTTCTAAAAATACCCCAATTCATAGGGACGTACAGTTTATGTCCAAAAAGTTCCCATGTAGCGAACTTTATTGCAAGAAGTGGATGGACTGTAGTGCGTTCTCTGGTGCGTTGCAACTACAACCTTTGAGAGAGATCATGTTTAGATTGAAACTTCAGGAAGCATCCGCGATGAAAAAATCTCTTGGAAAGATACATGCCGAGATAATTGCCTGCGAAGCTTGGATTGCGCAAGCAAAAATCAGGGAGAGGGAAATGGAAGCCAAACGGATGAAAAAAAAGGAGAAAGCGATAGTTGCAATGTCTTCCAAAGTGAGCTCTGACGATGAGACTGTGGCTTCGTCTGTTGCACGTCCCAATGAAAAGTTGGTGGAAAATGGAGAGCAGCCATTGTTTCAATCCCCAGAGCTCCCCCACGGGAGGCGAGGGGGAGAGGCGGGGGGCTGCCCCGGGCAGGCGCCACAACCCCCCTCCTACCACTCCTCCTCCTTCTCTTCCCCCTCCTCCTTCTACCCCTCCTCCGCAGGGCTGAAGAAAGGGGAGGACGCCATTTGTTCAACCCCTGTGGGGCGGGTGGGCCCCCCTGGGTGGGCCCCCCCGGTGATGACTCCAAATGTCTGTTGGGCAGACCAGCAGAATGGAGCGGTTATGACCCCTACTGGAGGAATACGAGGATTACAACCTGATATGGCAAATCAGATTGCTGCTGATTGTGTCTCCTCGCGTACGAGGAGCAAAGCAAATTGTTCTGGACAATTGTATCCGTTTGAAGAGTTGAATGGAATTAAAATGAATAATGGAAGCGACTGTGACGCCTTGCCACTTATTCAGGTAGCAAATCCTAATTCTTCAAGCATACATGATCAAACTATCTTGGTTTATCGGCCATGGGGCGACAGTGATGTCGCAGAGGCGTGTAAAGGACTAGGTAATGTTGTTGAAAATGCAGAAAGTTGGACTGAGAATTTTGAGGAATTATGTGCTTCTTACCAGTTCAATGGACAAGAAACACTTAAGGTTCTCAGGAGATGCTTGGGACACCATTGGAATCGGGTGAAAGGTGACTTTACTGGGAAAACATCGACGGGAACAAACATGACGTACAAGGAAGCGACAACCCAACGAAGATTGATTTGTGAAAACATCTGAACATTATGGAAGAAAACACCAAACTTTGGCTTGATTCAGAATTGTAGACAGTTACGTGGGGAAGATATTAACATTTTTCGGGGACGCTTGGAAAATGTTTTTCGAAACCACTGCTGTATTCCTGAATCTGCTGATGAGAATTCCATATATGTCAACCAATTCAAGCAAACATTTTTGCAGAATTTGACGCCGGAAATTGGAGATTTCATCCGCAAACATTATGTCCAACACCGGACTGGAAGGTTGGTTGATCTCTTGGAGTGGGCAATACACGCCCAAGAAGTGGTGAGAAAAAAGTGGGGAAATGGTGCAAATTCGCCGATGGAACATGTGATGGCATCTACCATGGGTAACATAATGGAGAACGTGTTATACCAGGATCGGATGAAGAGACGGATGCCGCACAATGATCGATGCTACAGTTGTGGCAGTGTAGGGCATATTGCTCGCCACTGCAAAAAGAAACCTATACCGAAAAGGAAACATGGGAAATCTTACAGACCTCCACCATATAATACGCGATATGGTAAAGGACAAAAAACAAAACATTCAGATTGACGCGCGGAACCCCATTTCAACACTGATGACAACAAGCACAACAGTGGGAAATGGGAATCAATAAAACCAGTTGAAATCTTGGATTTGACTAATGTATTTGCCTTGACCTTACCGGAAAACGAAAAACCTTATTATTGGCTAAAAATCGGGAAAAAGGATGTCAAATTTCTTTGCGATAGTGGTGCATGCAGATCAGTGTTAAGAGACACCATTCCAGGTGTCACTCCGAGTCGACAACAAATTTCTGTGGTATCTGCAGATGGGAAAGTGACATTGTTACCGATTTCTAAACCAATAAAAATTTTAGATGAGGGACTAACTCCATACAAGGTCACTATGGTCTTGAGTGGAGAGTGTCCTATAAATTTGTTGGGGAGAGACCTGTTACAAAAATTGCAAATAGCTTTAGTACCAACAGAAGAAGGGTATAAACCCAAAAAAGTGAATTTTCTGGAGTCCTTCGTAGTTGACGCTATGGGGACCCAGTAAAGGTCGATTCATTAGAATTATGACTGATGGCCACTTTAGGGGCGGAGGACTTTCCAGACGTCCCTGCCACCCTTTGGTCATCGGGAAAAACTGATGTGGGCTTACTTAAAACAGCAAAACCAGTTGAAGTATTGCCTAAAACGACTTATCGACCAAGACTTAAACAATATCCATTAAAACAGGATGCTTTTATTGGCATCACCCCTGTAATACGGGATATGGTGAAAGCTGGTATTTTGATTGAAGACCCAACTTGTGAATGTAATACACCGATATTTCCTGTCAAAAAAGTGGAATCTGGAGTTTGGAGAATGGTGCATGATTTACGACAGATAAATAAATCCATACAATCGCGTGCTCCGTGTGTGCCAGACCCGCACACATTATTGAACAGTTTAAAACCTGACAAAAAAATGGTTTACAGTGATTGATTTGAGCAATGCCTTTTTCTCCATTCCATCACACAAAAATTCACGTCATTGGTTCGGATTTACATTTAATGGAAAAAAATATACATATACAAGATTACCACAAGGGTTTACAGATAGTCCTACAATTTTTTCACAGGAAATGTCTTCGTGTATTGCTGATTTTAAACATCCTGAATCTTCTCAGATTCTTTTGTATGTTGACGACATCTTAATTGCTTCACCGACTGAAGATGAGAACAAGACTGTATCAATAGCTTTGTTCCAATATTTAGCGAATACAGGTAACAAAGATTCTTTGGATAAATTGCAGTTCTGTCAAGAAGAAGTAGTTTTCTTAGGACATCTTTTGTCAAGAAAGGGAAGAGAGTTGACAACTAAGAGAAAACAGACAATTTTGCAGGTTCCTCGACCTAAGACGAAAAAACAGATGATGACGTTTTGGGGACTGTGCAATTATTGCAGAACTTGGATTCCGCATTATGCACAAGTTACTCAACCATTATTGACACTTATATACCAAGACGAAATGGCACTGAAAGACTCTATTCAGTGGACCGAAGAGGGCAGTAAAGCATTTACAGAATTAAAAAATTTGATAGCAAACACTAGCGTCTTAGCCTTACCTGACTATGACAAACCTTTTGTTCAAACAGTTGACTGCAAAGACAAATACATGACTTCAGTCCTGTTACAAAAGAATGGACAAAAGCTGAGACCAGTTGCATTTTATTCTAAAAGACTGGATCCAGTAGCTGCAGCTCTTCCAGCATGTGTTAGAGCAGTGTGTGCCGCAGCGTTGGCAGTTCAGTCGTCAGCTGAACTAGTACTTTTTCATCCCACAACGCTGATGGTACCACACTCAGTTGACTTATTGATTACAGGCACGAAAATGACTTTCTTGTCACCAGCACGACCTGCTGGAACAACCACACATAACTGTTGAGAGGTGCAATAGCATTAACCCAGCGACACTTATACCTCTACCTGTGGACGGAGAACCACATTCATGCGTTGACAGAATAAATGAGAACTGCAAACCACGACCAGACTTAAAAGACATACCTTTACCTGACAGCATCTACCTTTACGTTGATGGCTCTGCGTCTAGGTCAGACGCAGGGGCTAACAGGGTAGGCTATGCTGTTGTGACCGATGTTGAAATTGTTGCTGATGGCTCATTACCAAACACGTATTCAGCACAAGCAGCAGAAATTGTTGCATTGACTGAAGCGTGTAAATGGGCGGAAGGGAGAACGGTAACGATTTTTACGGACAGTCAATATGCGTTTTCCACACTTCACTGCTTTGCAGCTCAGTGGAACCGCAGAGGAATGACTACATCGAACGGAAAATCTGTCGAACATGCAGATTTATTGAGAGGCTTATTGAAAGCTATCCTCCTTCCAAAAAGTGTAGCTGTATGCAAATGTGCAGCGCACACGAGAGCTAAAGACAGAATTACCTCAGGCAATGCGAGAGCGGACATTGCAGCCAAGAACGCCGCTCAGACTACTTTCAATTTGGTCAATCAAGAAATGCGTGAATTAGTGCCTACACAAGTTTTAAAGGACATGCAAGCGTTAGCTACAAAATCCAAAAAAGATTTGTGGCTTGCCGATGGTGCTAAGCTCGTTGATGAGTTGTATAAAATAGACAACAAACCATGTTTACCGAGAAACATGTTCCCTATGGTGGCTCGATTGAGCCATGGTAGTTCACATGTATCAACAGCGGGCATGGTGTTTATAGCA
>NW_028296970.1:0-2500 GCF_051943395.1 Hippocampus bargibanti
GAAAACTTTTTTTGTACAGTACCTGAAGAAATTTATGTGGCCCTCCGTACATAGACACCAACCGGCGGAATTTTGATTCTGGAATGGGCAAAAGCCCAAGAAGTGGTAAAAAAGTGGGGTTCAGATTCCCGATGGCTGGTGGTTCCTGGGTCTTGGGAAACGGTTTACCGGTGGTGGGAGGTGGAAAGCTCTTTGGGAGGTGGGTACTGCCATGAAAAAGAAACCATGAAAAGGCAGGGAAATCCAGTACCATATAATAGGAAGGGAAGGAATAAAAAAATTCAATTGGGGGAACCCCATTTCCCTGTGCCAGACAAAGGGGTGGGTCAAAAAATTGAAATCGGATTTGACTTGTGTTTGCCTTTTACCGGCAAAAAATTTTTTGGCAAAAATGGGGGAGAAAATTTTTTGGAAGGGTGCATGGACTTTGGAAATTGGTGTTCCGAGCGCAACAAATTTTGGGACTCAAGGGAAAGTGTTGTTCCATTTAAACCAAAAAATTTTGATGGGGTGTAAAAGGCCTTGGCTTGATGGAAGTGCCATAAAGTTGGGGAGAGATGCAAAAATTGCAAATAGGTTAAACCAAAAAAAGGGAAAACCCAAAAAAGGTTTTTGGAGTTTGAGGCGAGGGGGAAGTAAAGGGATTAAAAAACATGGCCATTTAGGGGCAATTTCCAGCGTCCCCCCCTTTGGGGAAAAAGAGGGGTTACAAAACAGCAAACCAGTTAATATTGCCTAAAAGATTATGACCCTTAAACTTTTAAAAAACCAATTGGTACCCCAAAAAGGGAAAGTGGATTTTATTGGAAACCCAATTGTGAATGAATAACCGAACCTTTTGGTTGGGTTTGGGAAGGTCATGATTTCGCTAAATAAATTAAATACTCTCCTGTTGGACCCCAAATTTTGAAATTTAAAACCTACAAAAATTTTAATATTATTTAAATT
Source organism: Hippocampus bargibanti (assembly GCF_051943395.1). NCBI lineage: Eukaryota > Metazoa > Chordata > Actinopteri > Syngnathiformes > Syngnathidae > Hippocampus > Hippocampus bargibanti. Next base: position 949 of record NW_028296970.1, read on the forward strand.
TTTTTCCATTCCTTAAAAAAATTCCGTCATTTTCGGATTTACATTTAATGGGAAAAAAACTTAAAGTTCCAAAGGGTTTGTACCAAATTTTTTCCAAAATTTTCTGACTATTTTAAAATTAATCTTCCGTTCTTTTATTTAGCCTTAACTTACCACAAATAGCAAGATGTATAATATTTGTTGTATTTAAATAATAAAAACTTTTTATAAATTCGTTTTAACGGTGTTTTCTTAGGCATTTTTGTCAAGAAAGGGGAATTGAAATAAGAAAAACAGCAATTTTGCAGGCCCACCTAAACAAAAAAAAGTGTCTTTTTGGGCTTAATTTTGAGAACTTATTGATTTGAAAGACCCCCAAATTATTGAATTTAACCAAGCAAATGGCCTGGACCATTAGTGGAAAAGGGCAAAAATTTACGTTAAAAAATTTGTCAAACCTCGTTTAGTTTCCTGCTATGACAAATTTTGTTAAACGTTGCTCAAAACAAAAAGCTTCGTCCGACAAAAGCTGGACGTGGAACCGGCTTTTATTCAAAAGTGCGACCACGCTTTGTTGGCAAAATGGTTGGGGGCCCGGGCCACGAGTTTACTCCGATTGGTTTCCCTTTCAAACGGGGTTCTCCCCAAGGCCTATCAAGGTTGCCCAAAGTGGGGGCCTTAGTGGATAAAGCCCTGCCACAAAATCCCAATCCACCGGGTACAAAGAGCAAAATGTTCACCAAAGATGGACATGGAAAAAGGAGAAAATCAATACCATGGGTTTGGTAATAGCGTAAATTGGGAGGCAACCAATCCAAAAGCCTATTCCACACCGAAATACCATTGCCCAAATGCAGAAAATGCCCTAAGGCACACCTTATGCGCCATAAAATAGGAAACTATTTTTTAAATTAAAGAAGCACAAAACAAATTCCCTCATTTCGGTCGTGTTAAGTCAAAGGGGACTTACCACTGGTTGGGACCAGTTTGGGCCACTCCCAAAACAAAATGGGTTCAAAATGCTGTGAAGGAAAACGGAGGTAATAAGGGAATGGTTAGGCGGAATGGACAATCAGCCAAGGTCCCCCGGGAGAGGACTTAATCTGCCTGTTTTCGGCACAACCTGGTTTTTGTAATATATATGGCATCGCAACCCAAGTCGTGACAGCCTTTAGGCAAACGCCCAAACCCACCTTTGGAAGAAACCTGAAAAAACCTTCCAATTATGGACCACTTTACATGAGAGTTAACAGACCCTTCTGGAATTCCCGTTTTATTTTAAACCTTCCCTTATGCTACTTTTGAACCAAATTAGGGTAAGCCTTTGGGGCGGGAATGAAGAACCAAAAAAGGGCTTCCAAATTTTTTTAGGAAAGGGCTCACGCGAAGAAATATCTTTTGGCACCCTTGGATCCCAAAATTTTATTTTCCAAGGTTAAAAAGAATTTAAGTTTGGAAACCAAATTTTGGAAACAAAAGGTTTGTAAACCGAGGACATGTATTTTAACCAAGCTAGCTTCGAAAAGGTCCATTCTAGGCATTTTGAAAAATATATTTACCAACCAATGTCCAT